>NC_065881.2:6181955-6297412 GCF_932274485.2 Patella vulgata
CCATCCAACCCCACTCTTTAATAGTAAGTCCACTGGGGACTGCAGCACAATTACACAAGACAAACATACGGACACAATACGCAGAAATCACAACCAAACGTACAGATTATGTGAATGATCCGCGGGCTAGTCGTAAGTGTCCACTACGCGGTACATTTCCGGGCCTATAGTCATACAGATTTCATTCAAAAATTAAAACTAACTGATAATGAAAAAAAAATAAGATAATTTTTATAATAATATGTTAATTGGTCATAAGAAGGATGTTAATGGCTGGTTAAGAGTTCAGATTAAGAGTATAACATCTTCATCCTGGGTAATAAGTCAATGATTAGTATATTAACATAATACAAGTAACAGTATCGGGTTATTGGGGTAAAAAAAGTTCAATAAATCACTTTAAGTTACATTTCATTTTTATTTATCAAGCAATATTTTATCTTCAGAGAGTGGATTAGAGAACGGGTAGCATCCTATTGACCCCCTCTTACATTAAAAGGCCGAAAATAAGCCTCGCGTTTCGTTAATCCCTGTTACTACTAACGAAATGAAGTGAAATGGGGTTTAACGTCTCACTGTTCGGCTCCGACTGGGCTAATGAAGACTGGCATACGCCATATAGTGTGCTATGAGGGAAATTTTGCCCGGACAGCAGCAAATATCGAATTCCAACTGCCAAGGGATCTTTTACGTGCACGCCAATGAGTATAGAGGACCTCGGTTTTTAGTCCCATCCGAACAACTAGACAGCTGTCCTTGTCAGGCGTTCCTTCTTGCTCCAACAAGAAGAAAACCGATGAACTTTCTCGGACAACACCGGGATAGAACCCGCAACCTCCAGGTTAGCGAGCCAGCGTCTTACTCAATAAACCACCATCGGGACTGATAAGTAACATCAGAGTGTACGTAAATCTACCCTTGACAGTTGGAATTCTATGAAAATAGGCGAGACTGCCATTGTCCGGTCAAAGAGAGAGAGAGAGAGAGAGAGAGAGAGAGAGGGAGGGTTTAACGTCCACCCGACGCAAACTAGGTCATTTCGGGACTTACATATGGTTCAATTTTATTTCAATAATTAGTTTGCGTGTAAGGGTCTTTAGCAGTGAGAGGAAACAGGAGGGTCCGGAGCAAACCCATGAGGTTGGACAGGCGTCCCTGTCTCTACTCGTTGTCGCGTACAACCGAGGAATCGAAACCACGCCAGTTGACTCATTGACAAACCTTATGATACAACGCGCACGCACCATTCGGCCATACAACCACCGTTATTTCGGGTTCAATTTTATTTCAAGAATTCGCTTGCGTGAAGGGGTCTTTAGCAGTGGAGGGAACCGGAGGACCCGGAGAAATCCCACGAGGTTGGACAGGCGACCCTATTCGCCCCCTCCCCCTTGTCCGATCAAAGGTTTTATCCGGAGAATAGCACACGTAGCCTAACCGTAATCAGCGTATCTTGGTCTAAAAATGACCCAAGCATTGTGTAATCCCATACGTTTTATATTTAGAGTCACAACCGATTCTACACCCAAATGATCAACACCTCTCCAAATTTTTCACAAATCTTAAACACACTCCTTGTCAGTGATGCAGGACGGAGGGCCGGACACGGACAGCTGTCTTGTCGTTTGGATGGGACAAAAAACCGAGGTCCCGTGTACATATTGGTGTGCACGTAAAAGATCCCTTGACAGTTGGAATTCGATATAAGAGTAGGTCGTAGCGCCGCTGCCCGGGCAAAATTTCCCTCATAGCACACTGTATGGCGTATGCCCGTCTTCATTAGCCCAGTTTAGGAGCAGAACAGTAGGACGTTAAACCCCATTTCATTTTCATTAAACACGCTCTTGATGAACTATCCCTTTAATTTAACTAGCGGTCAAGTTACCTATCAACAGACCAATATAGAAGATGTAACATTCTTAAAGGTGGCATACAGATCACCGGGGCACGCGACGTTACCGGGAAGCAGTCATGCGGAACAGATGAGGGGCGGTAAAAGGTGTTAGAGATATAATCATATAGATAGCATACACCTATATCAGTGACAGGTGATAGATCACCAGGTAGGATATTGATGGACAAGTATTAAGACAGAAATCACAGATGAATTATTTACCTGGCAGTATGAAGACGTTTAGTATGACAGTTCTACCTATCTATATTATCATACTTGTCAACTATGTCTTAGCCATACCTACATGTAAGTTGATTATATTTAAAATTAAATTATAAATTATAAAATATTTTGGAAAAAATTCCAAGGATTAATTTAAATTTTAAGTGGGCCTACATGGGCATATAGTATAAAATATTTTTAAAAAAATTATAAATTAATTATATTTGAAAAAAAAATCCAATAATAATTTTATGGACTAATTTAAATGATAATTATATGGGCATATATTATAAATATATAAATATTTGAACAAATTCCAATTAATTTTTTTAAATTAATTTTAATATTTGTATCTTTTTCAAAATATTTATTAAAATGTATGTATAATTATAACAGCATATTTGAAATAATCCAAATTTAAATTTTAAATTAATTTTAAAACACATATTGGTTTCTGTTTCAACACATTCAAAATACAAAATATGCATAATTATAAATATATTGATTTTTTTTAGTATAAAATATAGCACACTTGAAATAATTCCAATTCATGTATAAATTATAATATATGGAAAATATAGCATGCTTGAAATAATTTATAAATATATGGGTTTTATTGAAAATGTATCATATTTTAAATAATTCTAATTCAGATTTTAGAAGCATAATTAATTTTAAAACAAACGTTTGTGTCTTTTTTCAAAATTATACATTATGTATAATTTGATTGACTCCCAAAGTATTACCTTGCAGCAATATCATCCCCTTTGTCTTACATGATAATTTTTAATGAAGCTTTAACATTGAGAACTCAATATCATCCAAAGTCTTCCACATTGAAAACACGAATTATTTGTCAGTTTTAATCAAAAAGTGATCTTACAGGGAAAAGATCGACTTCTGATATCCAATATTTAAGACAAAATTAATATTTTACCATTGGTACATGCGCAATAAATACTATCGGTGTAGACTGGAATACCCAGACACTCGAGATTGCCATTCGATTGAGACTTCTGGCGTATTTCGCTGGACATAACTGATTAGAAATTAGAGTAAAAACAGAAACGACTGAATGTAAATTAGTTTATGTACATTCATATTACATAATTATATGCGTTGCGTGACATTTGTGTCAATTTCTAGGTCCAAAATATTAGCGATTTAGCTCTTTTAAAAGCTGTACGATTTCTCATCTCGTGACTTTGAAAGTATTTTTTAAAAAAACCCACCGTATTCAGCGTGTATTTGTACTCATATTTAAACAAGAAGTTTAACTAGAAGGGCCTGACTAGGATAGCTGTCTAGTGGTTTGGGTGGGACGAAAAACCGAGGTCATGTGTTTATATTGGCGTCCACTTAATAGATCCCTTGGCAGTTGGAATTCGATATAAAGAGTAGGCCATTTAAACAAGAAATTCGTGTTTTTGTTGTTTTTTATGACTATCTGAAATGTTCTTTTTATGACTGGTCGACATGGTATTAATGTAAACATTGTTTATGACATCCTTTCTAAACATTAAGCCTCAACTTTATTGGTTTCCTAGACTGAAGTATTGAGGATGGGCATACATCTAAAGTTTTATATCGTAAATAATAAATAATAATATTGTTTTTTTTAAACGTTTGTAATGAGTATGGTTTAAGACTATTAGAGGGTATACCGTAGCCATGACCCCTGCTAAGGTCTTTCAAGTTTGTATCTTGTTTTTCTTCCTTCACGGGAGCATAACCCGCATTTTATCCGGCATAATCTATTTGTTAAGGCCAGCTCAATTTTTGTCCAGGTCGCCGAGATGTAAATAAGGTTAGGGAACGTGAATGTTGGTGGGATTGTAGGTTAGGGTTACGGTATAAGAATTGGAGCTAGGTCCAGGGTTAGGGTTGGTATTAGAGCTACGCTAGCCCTGTTTACATCTCGTGACGTATAACGAAAAATTGAGCTGGCCTTATCATTTAGCACTAATCCATTTTATCGATCGTCACTGAATCTTGGAAAGTGTTATTGTTAAGTAAAACATCCCTGACAAGAATCTTCTCACCTAATAGGGAGTCGCGGTGGCTAAGTGGGTAAGACGCCGGCTCGCTAGTCTAGAGGTTGCTTGTTCGATCCCTGCATTGGCAGAGAAAGTTCATCGGCGTAGTTTCCCCTTGTAAGTGGTGCAGGACTGAAGACGGAGAGTTTGACAAGGACAACAGTTTAATAGTTCGGATGGGACGAAAACCCGAGATCACGTGTACACATTGGGGTGCACGTAAAAGATACCTTGTCAGTTGGAATTCGATATAAGAGTAGACCGTAGTGTCGCTGTCCGGGCAAAATGTCCCTCCATAGCACACTGTATAGAGTATGTCCGTTTTCATTAGCCCAGTCGAAGCAGACCAGTAGGACGTTAAACCCAATTTAATTTCTATTCGTCGTATCTTAGTAAATACTGAATGAATATGGACAGTGTTTGGACTAATATTTCATTTAGAGATTAAAATATTGTAATCTATTAGGGATTCAGAATCCATTAGATGACGACTTTAATTAATACATATTTCGCATAGTCTACCGATTATAGTGGAGCCTCAGGCTTCGTATGAAAAGATAAGATGAGGAAACGCCCCCGAGCAAAACCTGTCACCTAACACAACCCGATTACTGACATATTAATTGAAATTTTCTTAATGAAGTAATTAACGGTCAGTGATTAATACGGGGGTTAAAACGACAATATTAATGTATGTTCATACGGACATGCTTATTAACCACACACCCATTATGTACGTACAGACATGCTTATTGACCAAACACACACATTAAAATCATGTTCACCTATTTTGATATAATTAATGTCTATATGTTATACCTAATGTGTCTATATTAATTTCCCGACATAATAGGGACACTGTTTACGTCAATATTATATCAACCAAATAATTAAGCTGAATTTACGTCAATATTATATCAACCAAATAATTAAGCTGAATTTATGTGTCTGGGTGCATGTGATTAACTTGATAGCATCGGTTACCCAGTTGTTTAAAATGCGTGATATAACATCATGATGTTCTTCTTTGAGTTAGAGTTTTTGTACCGACTGGCCAAATGAAGACGGACGTACGCCATGGCTAGATCTAAATGATAAGGCCAACTTCAAGTTTAGTCCATAATTATACAGTATTTACAAAGATAGGTCGAATAGAAATGAAATGAAATGAAATGGGGTTTAACGTCCGACTGGTTTGCTCCAAACTGGGCTAATGAAGACGGGCATACGCCATACAGTGTACTATGAGGGATATTTGGTCTGGACAGCGGCACTACGGTCTACTCTATATCGAATAGAAATGAAATGAAATGGCGTTTAGCGTGACACTGTTCTGCTCCCACTGAGCTAATGAAGACGGGCCTACACCATACAGTGTACTATGAGGGGAATTTGGTCTGTAAAGACAAGGAAAACGAAATTTTGAACTATAAAATACGAAACGAAATAGAATCTGTGTTTTAATCTCTCTCTCTCTCTCTCTCTCAAATTAAGTCCAGTAGCTTTAAATAGATGTTGGCGACGAACAGAGAATCTAGACGGAACGTATCTTATGATACAATTCCTCTTGTATTGATTATCCAGACACTATTTCCATCTTACAACCACCCGTCTTCATTAGCTCGGTTCGTGCAGCAAATCCCGGACGTTAAACCCCATTTCATTTTATCTTACAACTATTATTCAATATAAGACCACATTATTTTAAAGCTTAGCGTTTACACTCGCAGTGACTTCCTCGGCATTATACAAATGAAATGAAATGAAATGGGGTTTAACGTCCTACTGTTCTGCTCCTATACTAGGCTAATGAAGACGGGCATCCGCCATATAGTGTGCTATGAGGGAAATTCTGCCCGGGCAGCGGCACCATCGCCTACTCTTATATCGAATTCCAACTGCCAAGGGATCTTTTACGTGCATTCCAATGTATGCACGGGACCTCGGTTTTTCGTCTCACCCGAGGACTACGGCCTACTCTTATATCGAATTCTAACTGTCTAGGTTTTTTTTACGTGCACGCCAATGTGTACACGGTACCTAGTTTTGTGTCCCATCCGAATAACTAGACGGTTGTCCTTGTCAGGCCCTCCGTCCTGCATCACTGACAAGGGCTAACCACGCCGGAAAATCTGGATGAACACCCGACCTCCAGGCTAGCGAGCCATCGTCTTACCCACTTAGCCACGTGATCCCCTTCGGCATTATACACGGAAGTGTCAGAAGTTCTTTATTCCTGGCTGGAATCTGTTTTCTTTTTTTTTTTTGGGGGGGGGGGGGGTTTATTGTCTGTCAACTGTAGTCTCCAGTCTGTTTAAGTTCTTTGGATGGTTAAGACGGAATTTATGCCAGATCGCACGCACATTTAAATGATAAACTATGTTCTTTGTTACAGAAAATATTACTGCTATCCTTCCAGATACACGCCATCTCTATTTACGTGTATTAAATACACACGCCATAATTATTAAATGTCTGGAATACAATATAGATTCCTGAAATGAAATGAAATGGGGTTTAACATCCAACTGTTCTGCTCCGAACTGGGCTAATGAAAACGGGCATACGCCACACAGTGTGCTATGAGAGAAATTTTGCCCGGACAGCGGCACTACAACCTACTCTTATATCGAATTCCAACTGTCAAGGGACCTTTTAGGTGCACGCCAGTGTGCACACGGGACCTCGGTTATTCGTCCCATCCGAACGATTAGACAGCTGTCATTGTCAGGCCCTCCGTCCTGCATCACTGAAACTCTGGGTGAACTTTCTCGGCCAATGCAGGGATCGAACACCCGACCTCTAGGCTAGCGAGCCAGCGTCTTTCCCACTTAGCCACAGTGATCACCCCAATAGATTCCTATTATTTATAGATTTTAGATATTTTCCCACAGAACCCTATCTATTATCCAGTTTTACTGACAATATCCATGATCACGTGTCGTCATTCTAAATGTTTATTTTCAATTATTGTATAGGGAGTGGCTAAGTGGGTAAGACGCTGGTTCGCTAGCCCGGAGCTCGCGTGTTCGATTCCTGCTTTGGTCGCAAAAGTTCATCACTAACTGAACAATTACATCTTTAATCGATCAATCGAATCACTGATCGAATATTTCTAAATAGTCGAACATCTCCATCACTACTAATCGAACATCTCCATCTCTAACTGACCAATACCATCACTAATCGAACATCCCCATCACTAATCGATCATCTCCAATCACTAATCGAACATCCCCATCACTAATCGATCATCTCCAATCACTAATCGATCATCTCCAATCACTAATCGAACATCTCCATCACTAATCGAACATCTCCATCACTAATCAAACATCTCCATCACTAATCGTGTATTCATATCCGTAATTAAACAATTATATCACTAACAGGAAGAATGCATTTGGCCCTGAGTTCACAGAGCTTTCTCAGAATTAGGTTAAGAATTTACTCACAATTGTTCGTCTTTTTTAACTAAAATATAGACTTTTATAAAACTTTTGTTGTTTTAATGTATTAAATAAATCAATAAGAAACTATGTGCAAAGTTTTGTGTTTCTGGATGAAAGATATTCCTTATAAACAGTGATTGAAAGTTGAGTAAATTCTTAACTTAAGTCTGAGAATGCTTTGTCAACTCAGGGGAAGATCAATCCAATACAAACACGACTATGTTTTGAAATAAATCAAAGAGATTAATTTCTGATGTTCAGAACCGTAGCTAGCTTAAAAAAAATGTTGGGGTGGGGGCAAGGGCTCCTGGGAGCGCCTATGGGGCCTCACCATTTGGGATGGGCCTCATGTATAACAACATGATTTTCGGGGCGCCAATCAAACCAAGTGACATTGGTCTGCCGCCCGCCAAACTCGTCATGGACGCCTAACCAATGTCACTTTATGGGGCGCCCATACTGCCCCCAACCCCTGCTAGCTAGATACGGGTCTGGTGTTCAGTAGGATTTTTAATTTTCAGATTTTATGGATGAGATGTGCGGACAAACCATTGACATGCGCAGTAAACAGATAGAAAGTGGTCGTCTTCTACTACGACGTCCAGAAGCTAATGGACTTAGAAATCAAAACTGTGCCCTGATAATCAAGTCTCCAAATGGAAAGCAATTGGTATTCAAATTTCTAGGGATACATATTGAGACTCCTTTCGGGTGTGATCGAGACTATATTGAATTTTTTGAAGGATATACCAATAACAGTCGATCACTTATAGGTATTTAATTTTAATTTAATTTATTTTTCGTTTCGTTTGATTTTTATAATTCAATATTAAGCAACCTCCTTATTGAGTCGATCACTTCTAGATATAATTTAATTTATTTTTCGTTTCGATTGAATTTATAATTTAATATTAAGCAACCTCTTCATTGAGTCTATCACTTATACTATAGGCATTTATAATTTAATTTATTTTTCGTTTCGTTTGATTTTTGTATTTTAATATTAAGCAACCTCGTTATTGAGTCCCTATTCCGGTTGGCGTTTAACACAAGTCAATCAACGATTACGCATGGTCTAAATGTGGCCCGTGGAACAAATTTCAACAAACTGGTGTGTTGATAATTCTTAGAAACTAGCGGTCGAAATCATTTATTATTGTTCTCCGTTTTCAGTAAAACTCTGACTTATGTACTGTATGTCATAGATATATATAAGTTGTGTGTAATACAAGGGAATAAAAAATACACGCTGTGTTCAGTATTATATCTTGGCATTAAAATTTTCCTTGATATTTTTGTATATCTCCGACCCACTTGATCTAAAAATTAAATTCATACGGTCATTGAATCGAAATGAGTTTGACACACCCCTGGTCTACACATTTAAAAACAAACGTCCGAAAACGTAATCTACGAAAATTAAATAGTCTGCCGTTGAACTATTACGTTTTGGTTTTTTTCGACTTACATTATTTCGTTTTCCATTAAAGTTAATACCTATTTTATATTTCAGGAAAACATTGTGGAAGTTTACCGCCGATGACAGCTTTTACAAGTACAGGGGACCAGACTTTAATAGCTTTCTCTAGATATCTCCAGTTTTTTCATGATCAATTTGATTTTACCTTTACAGCTTATCATAGAGGTATGTAAACATATATATACATACATTATGTGTAGGATAAAGCACGAGACCGAGGTTATGCTGGGGAAAGAAAGACTGAAGAAAATAACCCGAGAAAAAGAAAAACCGAGGCCAGCAGGCCGAGGTTTTTCTGTCGAGGTTTTTTTTTCTGAAGTCTTTCTTCCCCAGCATAATCGAAGTTGAGGACTTTATCTTGCTTATAAACCGTCTATGTTTACATGTACACAAAATGAGAATATCCCAGAATTCCCACAAGAAAAAACTTATATCATGTTTTCTTATGGAAAAAAACCTACCCTGTAAGAATCACCTGTTACAGGTTTAAAGAAAAACTTTCAGAAGAATAACCCCAAATTTCCCTGTATATATCCAAAGCCGCCCCCAACTTTCAGACCGCAAGTTATTCCGGGCATAGCATATACCCCAAAGATCAAAGAGATTTACCGTTACAGGTTTATAAGCAAGAGCTAAATCTGTCTATTGCAGGTTTTTCTGTAGGCCTGAAATGTTATCTAAATTATTTAGACATTTATTAACTTATCCAGACCATAATTGGAGTGGAATACATTTTTTGAAAATTAAACCTAAAGTTTCGTAGGAAAAATTTGATATACCAGGGATACCATCTCAAGCCTTTAGTATTGTTTGTATAGAGTCGTAGATTGGTTTAAACATACATTGTGACGTCACATTAATAATGACGTCATTGTATTAATCATATTAAACATACATTATACAAGAGCTAAATCTGCTTATTGCTGGTCTTTCTTTAGGCCTGACATGTTATATAAACTATTAATTAGACATTTATTAACATGAAAAGACCATAATCAAGGCTATGGTGGCCTTTTCATTTAGTACTAACCTGATTTGACTGTGTTTCTTACCAGTATTCGTCGTTCTTCTTATATTACAGGTGCTTGCAGTGCTAACGAATTTGGTTGTAACAATGGACGATGTATTCATAATGATTTACATTGTAATGATTTCGATAATTGTGGAGATGGATCGGACTATTGTTTATTATCAACGGGTGGTGTAGTGGGAATAGTTATAGCTGCTGTCATTGTTCTCCTCCTTATTGCTGTAGTCATCGCTTTCCTCTGGTACCGACGACGAAAACATAACAATTCACAGGTATCTGGACGACTTTAAATCCTCGGGGCATGCTCTACTTTATTATTGAGAGATGGGATTATGCTGTTTTATATTATTGCGATACGAGATTATGCTGTTTTATATTATTGCGAGACGATATAATGCTGTTTTATATTATTGAGAGACGAGATAAGGCTGCTTAATGAATAGAATCTGCAATCTCTGCTCCCAGACAGAAGTTTACCGTTCGGCTCTCTCTCTGCGTAATCACGCCGGCCCTTAATCAGTCTGAATTCGGTTCCTAAGCCCCTCCCCCAATGGTCCCTGATTGGCTGGATTTGGTTGAATGAAATACTGCTTATTTCTCGACAATTAGGTATCGGCTCGTCGCATGAGTTACATATTAATGATCCTTGGAACATTTTCCACATCTTAGCCTCAAAAATTCATCATTCGAACTATTCGGCTATGAGCGTAAAATACGCCCAATTTATGAAGAAACGCGAGTTTGAGACGCCATCTTATATCTTTGTGAAACGACCGACGGAAGGATACATCAAGCGACATTCAAAATGGCCGACGCGATTCCCCAGACAGAAACAAACGGTAAACTTCTCTCTGGGAGCCGAGATTGTAGAATCTGTTGACAATATTGTAATAACCACATGACCACTTCATTGATTTTGGCGGCAAATTCAAATAACCGAAACTGATTATCAGGAATATAAAACTATTGCGGGTTTCCTAAGTTAACTCGAGATGACAGAGGGTTTTTTGTATGTGTGAGATTGTGTTGTTGTTTTTTTCTTTTTAAATCCGGCTTTATTTTGTTTTTGTTTTTTTCTTTAAGATCGGAGATATGTCTACTTATCGAAGTTAGTTTCGCTTTTCACTGGTGTCAAAGACAATTTACAACGATTCTTCTGATTGGACCGTTTCCAATCAACACCGAATCGATTATAATCCGCCAGAAATTGTGATCTTACACAGTTTTCTATAGGGATACATTACTACTAATCTGATTCAAACACAGACCCTATTTCGTTTCGTTTTTTATAGTTCAAAATTTCGTTTTACTTGTCTTTACTACACTAGGATCTTGAAGAGTTGTTATATAACCCGCGTTCTGGATGATGTGAGAGATTAGCCAATGAAATGGTCTGTTACGGCGAGTTTTTAGTGTGAGGTGCACGGCGCTGTGGGTAACCCACTAGAAACATCAAAGCTGATTGGTTAATCAAATGTCTGACGTCATAAGGTCAAAAGCCACTCGTATGACCTCTGACGCCACCTTCCACTACAACCGGTCAGATCTTCATATAGTGTATGCCATCGAAAGTATAAAAAAAAACGAAACGAAACGAAATATAGATCTGTATTTTAATACGATTGCATTACTAGTCACGTGTTAAAACAGTTTTAAATACATTTTTTGATATATCATTGTACATATTATCATTTCGTTTCGTTTATATTTTGCCGCTAAAAAAAAACAAGTTCTGTATTTTTGTTTGTTATTAATCTAATTTGTTGTTTTGAATCTTGTGTTTATATTTATTTAAATATTTCTTTAAGGAGGATTACTTGACCAGAATTTTAGTAAGTGGATTATACATGTTAGCTTGTCGGATTTCTCCTGTATCTACTACTACTCTCTCTCTCGCTCTCTCTCTCTCTCTCTCTCCCTCTCTCATCTCATTTTATGTGAGAGAATGTTGATGTTGGGCATTTCTACTACTTTAAAGGGTCATAAAGCTTAACTGAAATATGTTGGGGATTTTCCCATTTCTAAAATATGTTGGGGTTTTCCCATTTCTAAAATATGTTGGGGTTTTCCCATTTCTAAAATATGTTGCGTTTTCCCCGTATTGATATTATTCCAAAGGATTATATTTACTGTAAATTAAATAACAAAGGAAAAACTAAAAAAATCATGCGAATCTATTTACGAAAGCAATAGGAAATTGGGTCAAATCCATACAGGAGACCAAATTGTGAATTACTAGCGCAAATTAAAATATCTACTAAGTCAGCTACAATTAATTATCTACGAAATTTTAATTTCTAAAACTATCAAATAGATAAAACTTATAAAATGTATTAGAAATTTAATATAATCCTTTTAAATCCAAATAATCATGAAACTCTCTATATTATATCCCTTTATCTTTTATGTGACTGTACATTATTGTAAATATTTACTGCATGTAACATATCATTCTGTTTATTCTAGATGTTTTATGCAATTTGATTAAAACACAGATCCTATTTCGTTTCGTTTATTATAATTCAAAATTTCGTTTTACTTGTCTTTACTACACTAGGGTCTGGAAGAGTTGTTATATTACTGGCCTTTTGGTTGAAGTGAGAGATAAGCCAATGAAACGATCTGTTACGGCGAGTTCTTGGCGTGTGGGTAAACCACTAGAAACGTCAATGCTGATTGATTAATCAATGTCTGGTGTCATAGAGTCCTAAACCGCTCGTACGACCCTTGACGCTATCTTCCAATACATCCGGTCAGATCTTCATGTAGTGTAGGCCATCGAAAGTATAAAAAACGAAATGAAATATAGATCTGTGTTTTAATTAGATTGATTTTTTATGCATGTTAAAAATCTCGTTTATTTATAATAAAATGAATAAAAGGTGTATTTTACTGATGCATGAGAGCAGAGGCGACATTAAAGGAGGCAAGTCGCTGACTCAATATCACCCACAGTCTCTGATATTGAAAACTCGACTTATTGGTCAGTTTAAATCAACATTGATGTTATCTTACCGTGAAAGCATTAGCTTCTGATATCCAATATTTAAGACAAAATTAAAATTTTAAAATTAACCAGAATGCTTTAGAGCGCCATTTGTAATGAAGCGATTCGATGAACGGTGCTAAACATATCCCGCCGGAGAATACTACCCGTGCGTGTAAACTGGAATAACCAGACGCCTAAAGCCTGTCATTCAATTTGGACTGTTCGCGTATTTCGCCGAACATAACTGATTAGAAATTAGAGTAAAAACAGAAACAACTGAATGTAAATTAGTTTATATACATTCATATTATATTATTATTATATGCGTTGTGACCGATTGTTGTCAATTTCTAGTTGTCAAAGAATAGATTTAGTTGCTGTAAGTTGACATGCGAACGTTCACAGAGATTTTCCGGAGTAGTTCCCCCTTGTCAGTGGTGTAGAGTAGGACGGATAGCTAGCAAGGGACAACGTATGGAGTCGTTCAGCAGTGACAAAAAATCGAGGTCGCGTGTACACAGTGGCGTGTACGTAAAAGATCCTTTGGCAGTTGGACTTCGATATAAAGTTAGGCCGTAGTGCCGCTGTCCGGGCAAAATTTCCCTAATAACACTCTGTATGGCGTATGTCCGGTTTCATTAGTAGAAAAGTAGGACGTAAAATCCCATTTTCATTTCATTTCTTAAATCGACATGTGTAGTAATATGGAGGGCAGGGATTTGTGCGAAGGAACATCTATATAAAATAATACAAAGACTATATCTATTTAAAATACAGATGTGACGTCACCCTTTGATGTTGGCGTACCATTATTTCAAATAATCGTACGGGCAACTTGCCAATAGTACTTTATTCAAACCAGTGAGATATTGGACTAATGTGACGTAAAAGCTCGTGCTGAGTGTCAGTATTTTAAGATGTTTAATGGTCTCGAGCTTACGACATTGCGTAATATGTTACAATATATTACTTAATGTCTCGCTCGACCATTAAACAATACATAAAGACTAGGAATGGAGAAATATGATGGACGAAACAATATCATTATCTTTACTAATTATTGATTCTAATTTCATAACCGAAAATAAAGAAGTGTGCTGGTCATTTAGAATCGTTAACGCAGCTATAGTTTAGTAAACATGTTGGTCATTTCTCGAAGGGCGGACTACTTATATAAATCACGTGATTTCATTGCAGTCACGATCATCCAGTTAATTTCTTATAGGGTGCCAGCTTGATTTCTGCTTATCGTGTTGTTAATTATTGTGTTGGCTTATAGTGTGCCAAGTTGATCTCCGTGTCTTGTTCGCTCGATTATTGGAAAGTTTGCAAGAAATTTAATATAAAAGAAGTGACATGCGCACAAAAAGAAGTCCAAAGATGTTATTTTCATGTCAGTTTTTTTTATGTATTTAACGATTTATTTGATTGGTCGATAAAAATAGCACGAACATCAAGGGCAGACAATTCGAATATGTGTTGCACGCATGGATTAACCCAGTGGTTAGTGGAGTGAAACGGAATGAGATCACTGGGGATACCGAGGATGACGGCTATCACATATTTGCTTCCAGTAAATCTATAATGGGAGACAACTCTGTTTGCAAACTTTGTTTAATTTCTTTCTTTTGAAAGGTCATTGCATGTAAATAATTCTACACGTCTGTTCTCCGCTCAATATAAAAATATGTCGACGTCTGACATAATTTCTTTTTTTTTTGCGACATACAAAGTTTTAATCAACATTACGTTGTTTTTGTTCTTGACCGAGGGAGGGGGGGGTCGAATGGTAGCACGTGCGCGCTGTATCATAAGGCCTGTCATTGAGTCAACTGGCGTGGTTTCGAATCCCCGGTTGTACGTGACAAGGAGTAGGGTTGCCTGTCCAACCTCGTGCGTTTTCTCCGGGTCCTCCTGTTTCCTCTCACTGCTAAAGACCCGAAATGACCTAGTTTGTGTCGAGTGGACGTTAAAACCCATCTCTCTCTCTCTCTCTCTCTCTCTCTCTCTCTCTCTCTCTCTCTGTTCTTGACAGATTCACGCACATTTTTGTTATTTTTCTTGTCCATGTGACATGTAGGGAGAGCTAATGAACAGTTCATTAGTTACTAGAGTATAAGAAGAAGCGTGCGTGAGAGTAAAGGGAAGTCTGCCTCAAAATCGTAGATCCATCCATCGGCTCAAAGCCCATTGACATGTAATATTGACATGGTCACGAAATAGGTTTCAAATATCACTCAAATAATTATATGTTGATTAAAGTTTCAAGCGAAAAACTCGATAAGTTTCAATCGTTGATTAGAGTTCTACGTTATTCGAGGTTGGCTGTTGATATCAAAGATTTTATTATTTTATTAAAAGATCAATTTATTATCAATGCTCCGTGCTTAATTATATTAAATAAGTGTTTAGTACATTGTCTATTATTGGAGGATGAAACGCTGTCCGGGTAAAATGTCCCTCATAGCACGCCTGTCCAATCTCGTGGGTTTCCTCCGGGTCCCCCGGTGACCCCTCCAACTGCTAAAGACCTCTACGCGCATGCGAATTATTGAAATAAAATTGAACCATGTGTTAGTCCCGAAATGACCTAGTTTGTGTCGAGTGGACGTTAAACCCCATTTCCCACTCTCCTCACAGCACACTGAATGGTGAATGCGCGTCTTTATTAGCCCGGTTGGGGCAGAAAAGTAGGACGTTAAATCCAATTTCATTCTATTTTATTTAGTGTTGCAGTGATATAATTACAGACTGGCTTGTTTTAGGGGTGGACGACCGAATGGTTAGCGCGTGCGCGTTGTATCATAAGGTCTGTCATTGAGTCAACAAGATGAGGTCACTTGTCAAACTTCGTGGGTTTTCTCCCTATCCTCAGGTTTACTCCCACTGCTTAAGATCCCTACGCGCAAGCGAATTATTGAAATAAAATTAAACCATATGTTAGTCCCGAAATGACCTAGTTTGTATCGAGTGGACGCTAAACCCCATTTCTCTCTCTAGTACATCTGGATACCTGACAGATATGACGTGACGTATTTAATGGCGTCTCCCATGACACATTTCGTATATCATCGCACTATTACACGACACATCAACCTAAATGAGACTTTGTTCTAGCTCATTTCCATTTCCAACAGATTTTTGCCGATATTCCAGAAATTAGATAGCAGTAGAAAAAGAATAAAAACCTCCAATTTATTTTGACATCAAGCGGTTGTTTTGCTCACGTAATGGCGATTATCTCGCCGATTATTCCCATGCGTTTATCTTTTGAAAAGGTCACCGCATACATGATTAAATCCTTGACCTTAGCGAAAAATAAAAAATGTCGTGACAATACGTTCATTTATGAGACGGTTTTATTTGTGGAAGAATAATTTTTTCTCTGAGGTGATAGATATTCAACCAAATTAGTGCGTGGGTTGCCTAAAGTATCCGGCAAATTCTTCATTTGATTAAATGCTAATGATACCGAAGTTTATATTATAGAGTCTGTAGTTTTTATAGATCAAAATTAGAAATGAAATGAAATGGGGTTTAACGTCCTACTATTCTGCTTCGACTGGGTTAATAAATACGGGCATACGTCATACAGTGTGCTATGAAATGAAATTTGGTTTAACGTCATACTGTTTTGCACCGTCTGGGCTAATAAAGACGGACATACAGTGTGCTATGGTGGGTATTTTGCCCGGACAGCGGCACTACGGCCTACTCTTACATCGAATTCCAACTATCAAGGGATCTTTTACATTCACGCCAATGGGTACACGGGGGCATCGACTAGAGAGCTGTCCTTCCCAGCCCCCCTCCCCAATCCTGCACCACTGACAAGGGGAAACTATGCTGGGAAAGTCTCGAGGAACTTTCTCGGTCAACACCGGGGTCGAACCCAAGAGTTCCTGGTTAGCGAGCCAGCGTCTTACTCGCTGAGCCATATAATTTTAAAGTAGCTAAGTCCGTAACTCAATATCATCCAAAATCTTCGACATTGAAAATACGATTTTTTTTGGCAATTTAAATTAGCATTGGTGTTGTGATCTTACCTGGAAAAGATGGGCTTCTGATATCCAATATTTAAGACAAAATAAACATTTTACCATTGGTACACGAATCGTGTACCATAATGCGTTTCAGCGCCATTTGTAACAAGGTGCTCAAAGAATGAGGCTAGACATATTCCACAAGTCATGTCAAACGGTGATATCATGTTCTTATTTGGAGAGCATGCGCAATAAATAATATCGGTGTTGACTGGAAAAACCAGACGCTAGAAACTGACTTGCGGTTGAGACTTCTGGCGTATTTCGCCGAACATAACTGATGACAATTCACAGTAAAACGGACACGATTGAATGTAAAACAGTTTATATAAATTCATATTACATTATTATATGTGTTGCGATCCATTTGTGCCAATTTCTAGGTCCAAAATATTAGAGATTTAGTTACTTTAACATAGAGAAAATGCCTATGATTATCTGTAAAAATCCGGAAGTGATGCCAAAAATGACAAACACGGGTTATCCTTCTATATAACAGACTGAAGTAGCAAGCGATAACAGGTACACCCGTGAATTTCTGCTCACTATAATTCTGTTGAAGACGGAACGATGTCAATCTGGTTAAAACACGGATCCTATTTCGTTTCGCTTTTTAAAGTTCAAAATTTCGTTTTACTTGTCTTTACTACACTTGGATCTGGAAGAGTTGTTATTCAGCTCGTGTTCTGAATGGTGTCAGGGATAAGCCCATGAAACGGTCTGTCACGGCGAGCTTTAGGCGTGTTTTTCACGGAACTGTGGGTAATCCACTAGTAACATCAATGCTGACAGGTTAATCAAATGTCTGACGTAATAGGGTCATAACTCGGTCTTTTGACCCCTGACGTGACCTACCGCTAGATCTTCATGTATTGTAGGCCATCGAAAGTATAAAAAAAACGAAACGAAACGAAATATAGATTCAATAATCAGATTGGACAGATGTTGTATGAGACTGTGAGAGGATATCTGACAATTCAAAAAAAGAATTGACTGTCACTAGATAAGAGAAAACGAAAACGAGGCCCGCGCATTCCCTTGTTTTTATTCATTCTGTACTTAATAAAAACAGTCACGGACCTTTTCTAATTTGTTCGTTTCTCTTAGCTAGTTTTCAAATGTTGGTTACCCATCTACCGTAGTAATAATCTCTGTGTTAAAATTATATTTGGAACATGTTTAACCAGTTCTATCACATATGTAATAATGACTGACACCAATATTGTCCTTTAAGTTGTGAAAATTAGATTTGCGGGATCATGATCAAACGCTGTAATAAGGTATGATAAATTTAGTTGCTACAGGGCGTCTGTAGATGGCTTGGGATTCCAGGAATCATTACTTTCTTTAATTAAAAACTGTTTCACTAACGGAAATTAAGAACAGAACTGGTTTCAATTTCAATTAAATTCCAGCCAGGATACTGATACGGCCAGACTGACAGACAGACACAACAATACCTTTTATTTGGAAAACATCCACAGAGAGAGAGAGAGAGAGAGAGAGAGAGAGAGAGGGAGGGAGAGAGGGAGAGGGGAGAGAGGGGGAGAGAGAGAGTGGGGGAGAGAGAGAGAGAGGGAGAGAGGGGAGAGAGAGAGGGGGAGAGAGCGAGAGGGGGAGAGGGAGAGAGAGGGAGAGAGAGAGGGAGAGAGAGAGAGATAGATAGAGATAGAGAGAGAGAGGGAGAGAGAGAGATTAGTAATATGTTAAAGATACATTATGTAAGATTTAGATAAACTGCTGGTCGATCTTGCTATAATAGCTAGTTCAAAATTAATATATCGAAAATTTGTTGGGGTTTAACGTCCACTCAACACAAACTAAGTCATTTCGGGACCAACATATGGTTCAATTTTTATTCAATAATTCGCTTACGCGTAGGGGTCTTTAGAAGTGGGGGAAACCGGAGGACCCGGAGAAAACCCTAGAGGTTGGACAGGCGACCCTACTCCTTGTCACGTACAATGGAGGAATCGAGACCACTCCATTTGACTCAATGACCGACCTTACGATGCAACGCGCACGCGCTTACTATTCGGCCACCCAGAGCCCCCCCCCCCCCCACACACACACAGAAGAGAAGGACCTAGTAAAGACCCACAAGGTTGGACAGGCGACCCTACTCTTTGCCACGTACAAATGAAATGAAATGAAATGGAGTTTAACGTCCTACTGTTCTGCTCCTAACCTGGGCTAATGAAGACGGGCATACGCCATACAGTGTGCTATGAGGGAAATTTTGCCCGGACAGCGGCACTACGGCCTACTCTTATATCGAATTCCAACTGTCAAGGGATCTTTTACGTGCACGCCAATGTGTACACGGGACCTCGGTTTTTCGTCCCATCCGAACGACTAGACAGCTTTCCTTGTCAGCCCCTCCGTCCTGCATCACTGACAAGGGAGAACCACGCCGGAAAATCTGGATGAACTTTCTCGGCCAATGCAGGGATCGAACACCCGACCTCCAGGCTAGCGAGCTAGCGTCTTACCCACTTAGCCACGTGATCCCCTTTTGCCACGTACAATTCCGCGTAGGGGTCTTTAGAAGTGGGAGGAAACCAGACGACCATACTCCTTGTCACGTACAACCGGGGAATCGAAACCTTCCACTTCACTAAATGATAGATTTTATGATCTAAAGCGCACGAATTAGAACATTCGGCCAGCCGCCTTACGCATGGCATACGGAGAGAAATAGTTTATATTATAATGTTAATTAAGATCCCAATTTTTAATGGGAAATGAGCCCCGGTGGCTAAGTGTGTAAAACGCTGGCTCGCTAGCCTGGAGGTCGCGTGTTAGATCCCTGCATTGGCCAAGAAAGTTCATAGGGGTTTTCCAACGCGGTTTCCTCTTGTCAGTGGTGCAGGGCGGAGGGCCCGACAAAGTACAATGTATTGTCGTTCGGATGGGACGCAAAACCGAAGTCCCGTGTACACATTGGCGTACACGTAAAAGATCCCTTGACAGTTGGAATTCGATATAGTGCCGCTACCCGGGTAAAATGACCCTCATATAGCACACTGTATGGCATATGCCCGTCTTCATTAGCCCAGTTGGAGCAGAACAGTAGAACGTTAAACCCCATTTCATTTAATTTTATTTTTTAATGGGAAAGATCAAAAAATCGACATTATAGTTGACGTTAAAGCTAAATGGTCAAATTTTGGACGGTTCTTAGTGCATTACCAGACTAGTGGAAACTATAACTCTCTCACATCTTGATAGTTATCGTTATCTCCTAGTTGATTTCAGTGCATTACGGTAATTTAATAATTATAAGTAAACATTTCGCTGGATGCAAAAAAAAAAAAAAAAAAAAAAAAGAAACCAAAGAAAAAACAAATTAAATTATATTATTAGTTTCAATTGGCGTTGAATAACGATTATTTACATAAAAAATACCCAAAGCAATTAGATTATTTGTATTGATTAGAACACTAGCACTAGCATTTGGTTATATATAGAAACCATGAAAAAAGCCACCGATTCGTATTTGAGGACACGGTACCCTCCAATTTCGCCTACGTCCCATTTCGACTACAGCTTATAACAACAGATTATATGTTCTGGTGGGCTTTATTATCACTCTCTATAGCTAAAATAGTTTTTGCCATAAAACATCCCTTTAGGCTACAGCGTATAACAGATTACATAAAAACTGTATAAAATATGTAACAAAACAAGATCGTTCGCACTTCTCAATATTTCGAAGACACATAATTAATTCTTTGGTCTCTTAAACATACATTATGCAAGAGCTAAATCTGTATATTGCAGGTCTTTCATTAGGCCTGAAATATTATCTAAATTATGAATTGGACATTAATTAATTTTTCCCGACCATAATCAACTCTAAATGGCACTGCTAGCCTGTAATCTTTAGTGGATTGTGAGCCGATTTACTGCATAACTTGTCTTCACGATTTAACGATTAAATGAATAATCGAGACTATGCTGTTTATCGTACTGACTTTAGTAATGATGATCGAGGCTAGGCGGAAATTTCATTCGCTTAGTTCTCGGTTTATAGTGGATCAATCTGAATGAAATTTTCAGTAAATTCCCTTTACATTATCTAGTTTTTAACTATTATAGTGAGAACTGCCAACCCGTTATTGAATCTCCCATAATGTACCTTTAATTAATTTATCACTACTCGTACTGTAAATACTTATCAACTCTAATCATAGATTAATTAACACATGACACAATTATATGGAATACAGGTTACTTGAAGAGTTTATTACAGCGACGTTTCGACGAGGGTTCTTCCATCATTCATTGCTTGATAAAGACGGGAGAACCGTCGTTGAAACGTCGCTGAAATAAACCCTTCAAGTAACTTGTATTCCATATAATTGTGTCATGTGTTATTCTCATCCAATTACTAAATGCCGCTTAAACAAAATAGATTAATTAAGATAGCCCTATTATTGATACCTAATTGATTGATAACTAACTCAGTCAAGCGCAATAGACTGTAAGGGACTGGAAATCAAAGCTTTGTGTCCAAAAAAAAAAAAAAAAAAAAATATCGCCACAGTTAAAAAAGATTCGCCAAACAGAAAAAAGTCATCGCCAAAAATTTCACCAGATTGAATATTTTATCACCAAAATTATATTTTTATCACAATTGATCGGCAATGGCGATCAACAGCGTGAGCGTTGACTAGCATTTAAAAATAAATTGCACTAATTTCACTTGGCAATGGATAAAGGTTACTTCTACTAAAAACAGTTGAAATAATAATACTTGTAAGAGCTCTGACTATTAAATTCAATTAGTTTCAATTGACATTCAAATAAAGATTACTTATTCTAAGAGGACTCTAGCACTGTTTAAGTCCACAAGTTTCAAATGACATTGAATAATGAGTACTTATACATAAACAAAATCATTTTAGATAATGGTATTCATAAGAGCGTACACAGGACGAATCAACTTAGATCAATATGTATAGATGGTTTTAAAAGAATAACACATCTATTTTTGTGGCATATTATATTTCTTTACGTATTAGATTAATCGCTGGTTGAATTTCTCGACGGAGTCCTTATCGATGTGGAAGTATAGATCATATTATAAAATTGATGACGCTGCTGAAATACAGCAGTCGATAAAACCAGCTTTTTCGTCTTGCTTAACAACACCACCCTGATCAATAAGATATATACATGTTTAATAAGTTTTATCGCTTCTGTAGGAGATGGTACGTAAGATAAATTAATATCATCATTATCTGAGGTACTGACTGCATGGAGAGACAGAGAGAGAGAGAGAGGGAGAGAGAGAGAGGGGTTTAACGTCCACTCGACACAAACTAGGGCATTTCAGGACCAACATATGGTTCAATTTTTATGTCAATAATTCGATTGCGCGTAGGGGTCATTAGCAGTGGGAGGAAACCGGAGGACCCGGAGAGAGAGAGAGAGAGAGAGAGAGAGAGAGAGAGAGAGTGAGGGATGGGGTTTAACGTCCACTCGACACAAACTAGGTCATTTCGGGCCTAACATATGGTTCAATTTTTATTTCAATAATTCGCTTGGGCGTAGGGGTCTTTAGCAGTGGGAGGAAACCGGAGGACCCGTAGAGGGGGGAGGGAGAGGGGGTTTAACGTCCACTCGACACAAACTAGGTCATTTCGGGACTAACATATGGTTCAATATGTATTGCAATAATTCGCTTGCGCGTAGGGATCTTTAGCAATGGGAGGAAACCGGACGACCCGGAGGAAACCCACGAGGTTGGACAGGCGACCCTACTCCTTGTCACGTACAACCGGGGAATCGAAACCACGCCAGTTGACTCAATGACAGACCTTATGATACCAACCGCCTGTGTTAACCATTCGGCCGTCCATCCCCCTTGACTGCATGGAGGTATGCGCCTTGGTTAATAATAATATCGGTATAGACCTCATAACCGTTCTTAATTGCTAATTGAACTTTTAATTTTCTTTTCTTCAAACTTCTGATTCGTGTATTTGTAATTTAAATTCTTAAATACTGTAACATTTCTACTTTCAAAGATACTTTATGTAAGATTTAGATAAACAGCTGGCCGTTCTCGCTATAATAGTTCAAGAACAGACAATAACAAATGAATATATTTAAAAATTTCATTCAAACCACTTTATTCTGGGAGAATTTACGAGTCTCGATTATCACGTATCATTGGTACGATAAGTAATAAAGTCTCGATTATCCACTTTAACGTTTAATTATTAATTTGAAAAAGCGTTTTAATCTTCGCAGTGTCATGGTCATTGGAAGGTCTAAAGCATTAATTATGGGCTTGGCATGTTAATAAATGTTTAAATGATAGTTTATATAACATTTGAAGCTAGAAAAAAGTTCGTTTTATTTTTGGGAAAGTAAATGTTTGAAAATGAATAATACAGTAATATATTTAATCAAACCCTGTAAAAGCGAGAAACCTTTTATCACATCGAGAGCTAAAAATGGTTGCAGCTATATCGGGTAGGATTAATAATCAACCCAAGATTTCCCTCTTTAAAATGGACAATAAATTTTACATTATCATTTTGGTCTTTACCAAATACGGTGGCCCAGTAGGTTAGGCGCTAGGCCTGGCAAGAAACAGTGTCTAGTCGTCTGGACGGGACGAGAAATCTGAGATCTCGTGTACACCTTGGTGTGCATGTAAAAGAACCCTTGCCAGGTGGTATTGCTGTTCGAGCCAATTTTTCGTCATAGCATACAGCATGGCGTTTATCCGTCTTCATTAGCCCGCTTCCAGAATGCAGGATGGTGGGGGGGGGGGCTGACAAGGACAGCTGTCTAGTCGTTCGGATGTCACGAAAAACCGAAGTCCCGTGTATACATTGGCGTTCACGTAAATGATCTCTTGACAGTTAGAATTCGATATAAGAGTGGGACATAGTGCCGCTGCCGCTGTCCGGGCAAAATTTCCATCATAGCAAACTGTATCGCGCATGCCCGTCGACATTAGCCCAGTTCGGGCAGAACAGTAAGAACGATTTTTAAAAGCAGACATATTAAAGACGTTTTTTCATCAAAATACATTACTATGCATTTTCCGACTATCTGTGCTCAAGACTAAGAACAGCAATAAATCGTTCCACACGGAAAGAATTGAAGTACGTATTGATTATAATTTACATGTAATAGACGAATATCTGATAAAACAGTATTGGTTCGCTGGTGGTTAGCCAAGTGTGTCACTCGGGCTAATATGGAATTCGAAAATTTACTCTGATTACTTGAGCAAATTTACTTGACGAAAAATAATTTCACGTAAAGTAGCTAAGTCTCTAACTCAATATTATCAAAAATCTTCGACATTGAAAACACGAATTATTTGTCAATTCAAATCAACATTTTACCATTGGTACACGAATCGTGTACCATAATGCGTTTCAGCGCCATTTGGAACAAGGGACTCAAAGAACGCGGCTAGACATATTCCACAAGTCATGTCAAATGGTGGCGCTATATTCTTATCTGGAGAGCATGCGCAATAAATATCATCGGTGTAGACTGGAATAGCCAGACGCTAAAGATTGTCATTCAATTGAGACTTCTGGCGTATTTCGCCGAACATAACTGATTAGAAATTACAGTAAAAACAGAAACGGTTGAATGTAAATCAGTTTATATACATTCACATTATATATTATATGCGTTGCGACCCATTCGTGTCAATTTCTTGGTCCCAAATATTAGCGATTTAGCTCCTTTAAAAGCGGTAGGAGGGGGTGGGGCGTGGGATTGGTGAAAGAATCACTAGAACAGTGCTTGTAAGTCTGGAAGTCAGGGATATGGTCGGGGTGGGGTGAGGGCAAGAAAAGATCCTTGTAGAAATTGAATTTTAAATTTTAAAAATAAACTCCGAGCAACAAACTTGTAACAGTTGATACCAGTTGTTGAAGATACTAGACAGGGCTGGTACCAGTTGATGAAGACACTAAACAAGACTGGTACCAGTTGATGAAAACACTAGACAAGACTGGTACCAGTTGATAAAGCCACCAGACAAGACTGGTACCATTTGATGAAAACACTAGAAAATGAAATAAAATAAAATGGGGTTTAACGTCCTACTGTTCTGCTCCGACTGGGCTAATGAAGACGGGGAAGACACTATACAAGACTGGTATCAGCTGATGAAAACATTAGTTCACAAAGAGCTTTAGACCGAGAAACGCATCCTTGAGTAAAACCACTTTATCATTATACAGTATAGTCAATTTTGTTTCTCGGGGATTAATTTTATAATATTTCTATTGATGAATCATAAATTGTTTTGAAAACTATGTCTTTTTATTTTCGATGAAAAAGAAAGACCACGCATCAACAGACCTAAAACAATTGAATTATAATGTAAAATGAGTAATGTTCAGCTCATAAAACATTTAAAATTCGATGAGATATTACAAACAATTAAGCTATAGATATTGTAAAGTTGAAACAGCAGGCATAAATGAATGATATATATTATTTCCCCTTTGTTTCAGGAACCGGTCGATTTCTACAGTTCCTTCCGACACAACGAAACTCCTCCTAAGGGAATTGGTTCTTTTTCACGCACTGCTTCCACCAAATCTCATCAGCCAACAAAGCCTGTACATCGGACTGATTCTCACAATGTGCGTCTCCTTGATCCCGCGGCACTTACTAACGAATATAATGACATTTCACAATTTGGGATGGCTTCAAACAGATCTGTGGCTGGCGATCAACCCACACTATTACCAAACGATCATCCTTCAGGACATTACAATTATGCAGCGTATTACAGCTTACCCAAGGATGACAGCTATGGCAAGAACAAGATTCAAATCGACAACTATCCTCGTCGTCCCGAGTTTACTCACCAACATAACGAATTTAGAATTGAGGGTCATCCTTATGTTGACCGAAGTGATCTAAATGGACAGTATCCTTATACGCAATCCTTAAATAGAAGCGGCGATCATTATCGAATGCCATATTCAAATCCAGCCACGACAACTAACAGGCAGGGAACGATGTACGACTACGCGACAAATACTTTCAAAAGAGCCGATCCATATATTATAAGTTTCCGATCCTATCCCTCACCTGTTCCGAAAGGAGACTACGCCTTATATCACCCTGACCATGGTTACCCTTATCATACATCAACTCACCACGACAATGTGGATGGTTTGAAGAAAGCACGCTCTACAAATACGGATGGAGATACTGGAATCTATGAACCCAGTCAAGCCTACGCTAAACCTAAAAAGGGTAAAATGCCGAAGAAATCCGCTTTAAAGAAGTCAGCGAGTGATAATGCTCTCTATATTCGCGATTTAGAACAAGATGAAATATATTATCCACCTGATAATCACAGGGCCTATGTTATATAATTACTGGGCCTATATTATACAATTACTGGGCCTATATTATATCATTTCAGGGCCTATATTAGATAATTTCAGAGCCTATATTATATAATTTCCGGGCCTATATTATATAATCACTGGGTCCATAATAGATAATTTCAGGGCCAATATTAGATAATTTCTGGGCCTATATTATATAATTACTGGGCCTAGATTATATAATTTCAGGGCCTATATTAAGAAGTTAAAGTGATGTTTTGTAAGAGCTAAGTCTGCCTATTCTTTCAAGAAAGGCCACCGCTGTATCTAAGTCTTACATAATCTTTAATAAGATAATTTATGGACTTTTTTGTTTCGTTGATATAACCAATGTGTTATTAATCATTATTTAAATATACATTATGCACGAGCCAAATCTGCCTATTTCAAGTCTTTCTTTAGGCCTGAAATGTTATATAAATTATTAATTAGACATTAATTAACTTACCAAGACCATAATCAACTCTTGATGCCATCTGATGGTTTCGATATTTAGTTGATTCGAATATGTTTTGTGGATGATAAAATAATCGTAAAAATGGATAACCGAGACTTTGTTTATTATCGCAACAACGGTAGTAATGACAATCGAGGCTAATCTATAATTGTACCGCCGATGGCTTGGTTCAGAGTGATGTAATTTGACCGAAATTTTCGGCATATTCTGTTTTCATTATCTATATTTTGTAAAACTATTATAGCAAGAACTGCCAGCTCTTTATCTGATTTTACCTAATGCCGCTTTAGGTAACTAACTAATAGACATTAAAACGACAGACTAGTACCTTTTTAGAGAGCTGCCTTTCATTTTGAATGAAGCGTACATCACTTCAGACCCGGCGCTGGATAGGATAGTGAACGTTTTCGGCTGGCACTCGAACTGTTTGTGACGTAATCCCTGATCATTTTGCCTTACAGGTCTGTATTACCCTGACAATTGTTTGGTTTGCACCCTCCTGTTTTATTGTCCAATCAAATGGGGTTTTATAAATATTATTTCAGATTGTCTAATATAGAATCTATATAATCAAACAATATAAAATATTAAGAGCCAAAATGTCGTATTTCCAGTCTAAAAAGATATCGTTTTTGAGGGTTTTTTTTTAGCAAAGGTACGAAACGTGCAAGCCAATTACTACACGGGACCTAGGCTTTTTAATACTTCCGAAGGACTAAACACTCTTCCTTGACCGGTCTCCTGCCAGCACCACTGACAAGGTGAAACCGTTGATCGAACATCAGTCCTCCTGGCCAGCCACGTCTTCACTAACTGAACCAATTTATATATTTACGACAACTGTTAAAAGTGCAGACAATTTGTAAGAATGTTAAAAAAGCCTTCGGCTGAATGACATTAAGTTTTCCCTGGGCAACTTTTTACACTGAACAATGGTGAAGTAATTAGGAACTTATAAAGCAATTAATCATTGCACGCACATGGTCTCTTTCCTGGAATGAACTAGATGTTGTAAAAAGGCTCTTTCTGATAGTGCTTAGCAGCTTCGGAATTGGCGCATACTCCTCGCAGTGTTTCGTTTGATTATACCTACTCCCACTAAACACTGCTTTAATGAAAGCAAATTTCTGTTCCAAATTAACGATTAACAACCAATAGCTAACTGCGTTACAAAAGCATTACGCTTAAAACAGAGCTCCAAACTGGACCAAATATGTTTACATAACGTTACGTCATGACTCACTATTTTATTATGCCCAATTAACCAGTACGTAGCAGAATATTGCAGAAAAACTAATTGCGTGACAAACGAAGCTATCAAATCGAAAACAATGTAAACAATACTGTTTGGAGACGAACAATACTTTTACCGTTTTTAATACCTTAAATCACTGTCCAAGTTTCAGGGAAGACCCAAGATTAAACGAAGGGCTGTCATGTTGCTGTACTTGGGATAGATTTGATTGAACGGGAAGAATAGACAAACTCCCTCAAAAGCTCAAGTATCAGAAGAAAATTCAGCAATGGCAAGAAAGGGATTTCTCGGGCCATTGCTTCAGGAATATGGGATTGGCTAAACAAACATGTGTGTACTTGAATAGGGATGTAAAAGGCTAAATCTATTTGTAAATGCTAAATCTATTTGTTAAGGCCAGCTCAGTTTTTGTCAAGGTCGTTGAGTTTAAATAAGGTTAGGGGAGATTGTTGGCGAGATTGTAGGTTAGGGCTAGAGTTGGGATTAGCGCTAGCCCTGTTTACATCTCGTGACCTATGAAGTAACATTGAGCTGACCTTGACAATTAAGAACAAACTAACCGGTTGTAAAGGTCGCTCATGGAAACCTTTTGGCAGTCGACTCTTGAATAGAATATCCCGGTTACGAACCCTACTGAGTACAACCTTGGCTGAATGGTTAACACGTGCGTGCTGTATCATACGGTCTGTCATTGAGTCAACTGACGGGGTTTCGATTCCCCGGTTGTACGTAACATGGACTAAGTTCCCCTGGCCATTCTCGTGGGTTTTCTACAGGTCCCCCGGTTTCCTTCCACTGCTAAAGACCCCATACGGACAAGCAAATTATTGAAATAAAATTGAACCATGTGTTAGTCCCGAAATGACCTAGTTTGTGTCGAGTGGACGTTAAACCCCATCCTCTCTGTCTCTCTCTCTCTCTCTCTCTCTCTCTCTCTGACAAAACCTTGGGAATGTTCAGGGATTAGAGTTCACAAAAGAAATGTTATCGTGTATTGGGGTGGGACGAAAATAAAATCTATATTTGATTGTTTTGGTCGTACGTGACAATTAATCGCCTGTTACAGTCTGTCTGCATAACCCTGTGTAAGTACTTGCCGTATACCCGGAACTGAAATGACGTTTAACGTCCTACTGTTCTGCACCGATTGGAATAATGAAGACGGGCATACGCCATACAGTGTGCTATGAGGGAAATTTCGCCCTGACAGCGGCACTATACGGCCTACTCTTATATCGAATTCAAACTGTCAAGGGTTCTTTTAGGTGCACGCCAATGTGTACGGACCTCAATTTTTCCACCCATTCGAACGACTATACGATGTCATTAACCACTGAGAGAGGGGAACCACGTCGGAAAATAGCGATGAACACACAGATCGAGGTTGGACAGGCGACCCTACTCCTTGTCACGTACAACAGTGGAATCTAAACCACGCCAGTTGACTAAATGTCAGACCTTGTGACACAACGCGCACGCTAATAATTCGGCCCCCCCCCCCCCCCCGTTTTATTAAGGAAGTCCTGAAATAAGCTTAATGTATTGAGTAGACTAACAAAATGGCGTGTCAAGATCCAAAAAGGCCTCGCGTGAGCAAAGAAGACGGCCATATTTACTTCTTGAAACAAAATATTTCTGACAGATCGATATTTGGGTCAAGTGTTCTTGGGGTTGGCATCAACAGTGCTACTTGTATTTCTGAAGCAGTATACTTCTTTTGATTTACCGTCTACGGTTTTTTCTTGAATCAATATAGACTAACGTTTGATGAATGAACTATGTGGCGAGTGTCTGGTTGTTCCCGAGTAAAACTCATGAGCGTTATCTACAACATTTATGTCTGGAAGAAACACGTTCATTATAGAAAACCAACTTTATTATTGAGTACGTGACCGTGCCTTTGTTTTACATGGACATTAGGTTTATCAGATAGTGGGTTCTCTCGATGGATTTGTCCGGACTGGATCGTATAAAAGACGGTGTCTACGCTGTTCTTTATAACAGTTTGTCTACATTAGAACAATAAGATAGAAATATACCAGTTGCAGACGAAAATTTACACGATAATGACCCTCCCTAAAAGTCGTTGATCGTTATTTACATTCATCGGACAATGTTCGCACCATAATTATTTTGGGGGTTCGGTGGTCGAATTGTTTAACGCGTACGCGTGAAATCGCAAGGTCCTTCATTGAGTCAAGTGGCGTGGTTTCGATTCCCACTTGAAATTAAATAGAGAATAAACAACACACTCGTAAATAGAGAATAAACAACACACACCCGTAAATAGAGAATAAACAAAACACACTCGTACTCGTAAATAGAGAATAAACAACACAAAAACACTCGTAAATAGAGAATAAATAACACACAAACACTCGTAGAAAGAGAATAAACAACACACTCGCGTAAATAGAGAATAAACAACACTCGTAAATAGAGAATAAACAACACACACACGTAAATAGAGGATAAAGAATTCTCAAGATCCTTCTCGGTTTGCGGATATTTTTCTGTTGCTACTTCTCATACAATGTCTCGATTTGCGGATATTCCTAAGAGTCTGTAAGTGTTGCATGTATACGGTTCACTTTACCGCCATGCACCTGTGTAAAAAATTTCCTACCTTGGAAGTGGATGTGAGACCCTACAAACAACAATGGGGTCGTACTAAACTTAGGCTGCTTGTCTACAGTTAGCTCCGCTATGGAAAAGACACTAAGCTAGTTGACCGATATTTTAAGTCCTAAATCGACGATTTTGGTCGAAAGCAATATTCGAGAATTTTGTTAAGTATTTATTCTGCTTCCGTTTAATAAAATTCAAAACGTTTATTTAGCTGTTTGTGTGTCTGAAAGATATGAGAAAGTAGAAACACATTACAAAACAGTATACTAATTCGTGGATATGGCGGCCATTTAGGGCAGAGATCTATTCTCGAAGAATGAAGTCGATGGGTCTCTGTGTGCCGAATGCAACGGGGTCCGAGGTTGAGTTAACATAGTGTTTAGTGCTATGAAACTACCCACCCGTGCTTAAAGGCCATTTACACGTTCCTACTTTTGTTCAAGAACATCATCTAACATTTGAATAACCGTGAACAAGCTTGGACAGAGAAGAAGAGAGAGTGAAAGAGAGGGGGGGGGACACGCCAGAAATCCCCCATGAACTTTCTCGTCCAAAGCAGAGATCGACCTCCAGGTTAGGTAACCAACGTCTTACTCACCGTGGCCTTTTCTGTGTTTTACAGAGAGATCGAGAGAAATGGGGATTAACTTCCACTCGACACAAACTAGGTCATTTCGGGACTTATGATACAGCGCGCACGTGCTAATCATTCGGCCATCCAACCCCCCAACAAGCTCAATCTGAACGACAGACCCACCCTACCTGCAGAGAGAAGTGAAAAAAAAAAATAGCTACCATTTAATTTAGTTACGTACGAAACAAGCTAGGACATGCTTGAACATATTGGATGTTGTTCGAGAATGCACATTAATTTGAACATTGCGCGTAGGGGTCTTTAGCAGTGGGAGAAAACCTATGAGGTTGGCTAGAAATGTTGGATGATATTCTTGAACAAAAGTAGGACCGTGTAACATGGTCTTTAAACGACGCGGCACTAGAGATCGTTAAGCCTGGACAAGCATTCCTCCATTGACTAGCTAGTTGTGTGATAAATAATGACGTATTTGACGCCATCTTTAAATGATATAGATGGAAGCCTGTTAACGCCAACCTATTATTAAGACAAGTACTTCGTTAAAATAAATCAATCTAATATATACTGTCGTCAAACAGTTAATGGTTTACTAGGATTCTTGGCTAAATACAGACTGCCCTCTAATGGAGTTTAACTCGAACAAAGCTTTAAAGGTCCAAGAAATCGTTCATGCTGTTGTCATTCGCTTATAATTTAAACTTTTAAAATTGACCAAAATAACATGATGCATCTTTAAGTTATGTAGGGTATATGACTCCTGGACAACGGGGCCTGACAAGAGCAGCTGTCTAGTCGTTCGGGTGGAACGTAAAACCAAGGTCCCGTGTACACATTGGCGTGCACGTAAAAGATCCCCTGGTTGTCGGAATTCGATATAGAAGTAGCTGCAATTTTGAACAAAAAGAAAAATAAAAGACCATTTTCAGTAATTTAACGATTTTTCAATTTTTTTTCAAAGTTTGGGGCTCTTTTATTTTGCCCGGGCATAGTGCAGCTGCCCGGGCAAAATTTCCCTCATAGCACACTGTGTGGCGTATGCCCGTTTTCATTAGCCCAGTATACGTTATTCCTTGTCAGACTCCCCGTCCCGTATCACGGACAAGGGGTAACCACGTTGGAAAATTCCGGTGAACTTTCTTGGCCAATGCGGCAAGGAGTAGGGTCGCCTGTCCAACCTCGTGGGTTTTCTCCGGGTCCTCCGGTTTCCTCCCACTGCTAAAGACCCCTACGCGCAAGCGAATTATGGAAATAAAATTAAACCATATGTTAGTCCCGAAATGACCTAGTTTGTGTCGAGTGGACGTTAAACCCCATTTCTCTCTCTCTCTCGCTCTCTCTTGGCCAATGCAGGGATCGAACACGGGACCTCCAGGTTACCGAGGCAACGTCTTACTCACTAAGCCACTGTGGCCCTCTCTGTACACAGAGAAAGATAAATGGGGTTTAACGTCCACTCGACACAAGCTAGGTCATTTCGGGACTAACACATGGTTTAATTTTATTTCAACATATCTTGCGCGTATGAGTCTTTAACAATGGGAGGAAACCGGAGGACCCGGAGAAAACCTACGAGGTTGGAGAGGCGACCCTACTCCTGGTCAAGTACAACCGGGGATTCGAAACCACGGCAGTTGGCTCAATGACAGACCTTATGATACAACGCGCATGTGCTAACCATTCGGCCATCCAACCCCCTCTGTGTTTTACGTTATGTATCTTTAATTTGTAGAGTATTTATCTGATCATGTGCGTTTTGTTGTTGTGGAAGATTAAATGGCCGATCTGAATAGTCATAGACTTCATTCAAGTTGATGAAATACTCAACTCTCTCGCTCAGATTAAAATGTCAGCAATGATCAGTCCAATCTATGTATTCTCTTATACTGGTCTTTCAATATTCAGCTAGCTGTGATTAATAACCCGAATAGCCTTTGATTAAAAACAGTATTAACCAAGTAATTCATTTAATATTAACGCTGCCCTTTTCAAATTGTAATGTACAAGAAATCGGTATTGTATTGTCGCCACTGCATCATTTGGCCACAGATCACCAATGATTTCCCTATTGACTTTAATGTTAATTCTTGTCTCTTAGACCGGCTCTAACGTTTTTCCAGATTTTCGTTGGGAAGAACGCTTTCTACCACAGATGGAACAACATGTGGCAACTTCTTGCTCAAAAACACGCATGAGGGTCTTCATGAAAAACTTGAGATACACAAAATGGAAGTAGAGACAAACAAAACATGCAATTTTCTGCCCTACATTTTTACCTAACCAATCTCTTAACTCTTGTATCTTTCCGCCTTAAAATCATGTATATTCACCAAAACCTGGCAGAAGATTATATTCAAACCCTTTTCTTCAATTCCACAACCAAAAAGGCAACAAAGATCGCCATGCAAAATGGGGGAAAAGGAAAAGGCACAGGCAGACTAAAAATAGATTTTGTCCTTGTTTCGTCGAAATAATTGGTGAGCTGTGTCCATTTGTTTTGTTAATTTTTGGTTTTGTAAAGGAGTTATCCTCCCTTGTCTGTTAGATTTCTTGGCGCTAAAGTGAATCAGTAAGCATGACGCTGGCTCACTAACAATGGAGAGAGAGAGAGAGAGAGAGAGAGAGAGAGAGAGAGAGAAATGGGGTTTAACGTCCACTCGACACAAACTAGGTCATTTCGGGACTAACATATGGTTTAATTTTATTTACATAATTCGCTTGCGCGTAGGGGTCTTTAGCAGTGGGAGGAAACCAGAGGACCCGGAGACAACACACGAGGCTGGACAGGCGACCCTACTCCTTGTCACGTACAACCGGGGATTCGACACTAACAATGGGGTCCGGTTATCTATCCTTGAGATCATCAGGACGGAAAAGAAGGTTCCGGGTATACCATTGCAAACACTTTGGAAACTGAAACGTCACCAAAAGAAACAAATAAACAGTTTAAACTATTTAATTTATGGAAGTCGTACGCAACTATATATCTTGGTCCGAGTGATCTTCTGTATTGGTCCGAGTGATCTTCTATTGGTCCGAGTTGTCTTCTCTATTGGTCCAAGTGATCTTGGTCCGAGTGGTCTTTGGTCCGTGCAGTCATGCATTCAAATGATCCCATGACTCCTGGAACTGGAAATAAAAATATGTCGAATAGCCGATGCCCGGGCAAAATTTCCCTCAATATTCACTGCATGTCGTATTGCCGCTTTATTAGCCGAGTGGGGCCTTAAATCTCATTTCATTTCTATGAGCTTTTTTGGTGCTCTGATAAATTGCAATAAATCTTTTTAAATAAAATACGAAAACATTTCAGAAACAAATACGAAACTTTTTGTGTAACGTAACTAAATACAATTGGGACCGAAGATATGCCGTAAATAATACGAAACTAATATTCTATGATAGTGATCAGGAAACTGTAAAGCGATTTTCTAATCGGATAAGCGCGAGTTACCCCGTATTTAGCTATCGAAGCATCTATCTCGGGAGCTTTACACTAAATCTGCAAACAAGATATCGCTCCTTTACCGCCTCATGGGGGTATCTTAGTTAAGATAAATCTTCATGGAGAGAGAGGGGTATTGATTCCTGCCAATATAATAAACGGTTTACTGTTTGTTTCGTTATCCATGTATAATTTGATGTGACATGATTATACTTCACCCCTCCAGCTAGATTAATACAGCACTAACTTATAACTAAACGGATATTAATCGTGTCTATAGCTGTCATTATACCGCTATTTTAATCGCGGCTACATTTGTTATCAACATCTAGATGTTTCAGTGAGTGTATTTTCGATACACTTCTAAATGAGAGAGAGAGAGAGAGAGAGAGAGAGAGATGGGTTTAACGTCCACTCGACACAAACTTGGTCATTTCGGGACTAACATATGGTTTAATTTTATTTCAATAATTCGCTTGCGCGTAGGGGTCTTTAGCAGTGAGAGGAAACCGTAGGACCCGGAGAAAACCCACAAGGTTGGACAGACAGCGTTACTCCTTGTCACGTACAATCGGGGAAATGAAACCACGCCGGTTGACTCAATGATAGACCTTATGACACAGCGCTATTAAATGTAAAGAGAATGTACTGAAAATTTCAGTCAAATTGATCCACTCTTTACCAGATTTTAGCTTTTGAATTTTAGCCCTAGCCTCGATCATCATTTCTAAAGTCGGTACGATAAAAACATTGTCTCGGTTATCCAGTTTTGGGCTAAATCATCGATGAACGTTGAGCAACTAATCGGATTCAAATCCAGTAAATATCGTAAGCTAGCGATGACATCGAGAGTTGATTATGATCTGGATAAGTTAATTAATGACACCCTCCCTCTACTCGCTCTTATCTTTCTCCTCCCCTCTCCTCTCCTCCCTCTCCTCTCCTTTCCTCCCCTCGCCTCTCCCCCTCTCCTCTCCTCCCCTCTCCTCTCCTCTCCTCCCCTTCCCACTCCTCCCTCTCCTCGCCTCCCCGTCCCACTCCTCCCTCTCCTCGCCTCCCCGTCCCACTCCTCCCTCTCCTCCCCGTCCCACTCCTCCCTCTCCTCTCCTTTCCTCCCCTCGCCTCTCCCCCTCTCCTCTCCTCCCCTCTCCTCTCCTCTCCTCCCCTTCCCACTCCTCCCTCTCCTCGCCTCCCCGTCCCACTCCTCCCTCTCCTCGCCTCCCCGTCCCACTCCTCCCTCTCCTCCCCGTCCCACTCCTCCCTCTCCTCTCCTTTCCTCCCCTCGCCTCTCCCCCTCTCCTCTCCTCCCCTCTCCTCTCCTCTCCTCCCCTTCCCACTCCTCCCTCTCCTCGCCTCCCCGTCCCACTCCTCCCTCTCCTCGCCTCCCCGTCCCACTCCTCCCTCTCCTCCCCGTCCCACTCCTCCCTCTCCTCCCCTTCCCACTCCTCCCTCTCCTCGTCTTTCCTTCCCTCCATTCTCTTCCCCTCTCCTCTCCTCTAGTCCCTTCGCCTCTCCTCCCTCTCCCCCTTTCCACTCCTCCCCTTCCAACTCCTCCCTCTCCTCGTCTTTCCTCCCCTCCACTCTCCTCCCCTCCCCTCGCCTCTCCTCCCTCTCCCACTCTCCTTGCCTCCCCTCCACTCTCTTCCCCTCTCCTCTCCCCTCGTACCCTCGCCTTACCTCCCTCTCCCGCTCTCCTCGCCCCCACCCCGACTCTCCTCCCCTCTCCTCTCATCCCCTAGTCTCTCCTCTCTCTCCTCTCCTCCCCTTCCCACTCCTCCCTCTCCTCGCCTTTCCTCCCCTCTCCTCTCCTCTCACCCCCTAGTCTCTCCTCCATCTGCCCCATCCTCCCTCTACTCGTCTTTTCTCCTCTCCACTCTCTTCCCCTCCCTCTCCTCTCCTCTCATCCCCTCTCCTCTCCTTCCTCCCTCTCCCCCTCTCCCACAACAACCCCACCACCACCCAACCCTTTACTCCCCGCAAAACAAAATTCAGGGTCCGTTATTCAATGTAATACGTGTTAGTTCACCTAATGGAACGCTGTTAAATATTCTCAAACAAAATCATTACTAGCGTTATTTGGTTGTCTAGGTATTCAAAAGTTCAGAGCCATAGACAAATAATTTATAATTGAACAACACATGATCAATGCTTACTTATTAACCCTTTGCTTTCCATTAAATATTTATAGAGTTTTTATAAGCAAGTATTTCTTACTGTATAATTTATCTACTAATCGATGTGTCTTGCAAACTAGTTAATAGACTAGAAAGATAATCATGTTGGGGCGCATGTTGGAAAACCCACCATCTCGCTCGGTGAAGATACACTTGTAGAATTCACAGTCCTGTCACCTGCTTTGCAGACTTGGATGTTAAAGCCGTCAGTCTGATACTGAAGAACCGATTTCTGCATGGATTACTTCATCTATCTAGAATACGTCACACAATTTCGTATCAGATATTTTTTGATTTCACGAGCCCCCATAGTTAAAGGTACATTATGTAAGATTTAGATAAACAGCTAGCCATTCTTGCTATAATTTTTCGAAAATAGATAATGTAAAATGAATAATTTAAATTTTGAAAATTTCATTCAAATTACTCGATTGCGAGCGAAGATATTAGCCTTTGAAGGTTTGAAAAGACAAGGACAGCTGTCTAGCCGTTAGGATGGGACGAAGAACCGAGGTCCCGTGTACACATTGACGTGCACGTAAAAGATCCCTTGACAGTTGGAATTCGATATAAGAGTAGTACTGCTATCCGGGAAAAATTTCCCTCATAGCACACTGTATGGCGTATGTCCGTCTTCATTAGCCAAAGGGATCTTTTAGGTGACGCCAATGTGTACTCAGGACCTGTTGGGTTTTTCGTCCAATCCCCTTCGATCTGCACCACTGACAAGGGGAAGCCACGTCGGACAATCCCAATGAACTTTCTCGGCCAAAGCAGGAATCGAACACGTGACCTCCAGGTCGGTACCGTAACTAGCTCAGAGCAACGAGGGGGTGGGAAGTGTTCTCAGGGGTGCTGTAAAATTGTTGACGGACAATGTATATCTTTGGTCGACAATTTTTTTACCAGGGGGTTGGAGGGGGTGCAAAACTTTTTGCAGTGGGGGGGGGGGAGGGGATAGTTACGGGCCTGCTCCAGGTTAGCGAGCCAAAGTCTTTACTCAATGAGTCACCGTGGCTCCTGGCAAAAAATCTACCAACGCCATTGTTCATAACGAAGGTTAATGACGAATATTCCCGAATGTCCTCTATTTGAACTATGAGGTTACATGATGTCTAGATTAATGTATCATGATGACCACTGCCAGACAGAGGTTATAACATAATCTACAAATATACTGATTTAGTTAGTGTAATTAGTGATATGAATAACTGATCAATATCCCATGACCTTTGACATCTCAATCGGTCTTCCCGAGATGGATATGGTTGGTGCAAGCTATACGCCTCTCATCCATCAAATTAAACCGAGGTTAGGGCTAAATGATAAGGCCAGCTCAATTTTTCGTCATAGGTCACGAGATGTAAACAGGGCTAGCGCTAATCGCACAAATTTTCATAATCCTAGGTCAGTGCTTATGTGGAGGCTGAACCGCTCCCACAGATAGCCGAATGGTTAGCACGTGCGCGCTGTATCATGAGGTCTGTCACTAAGTCAACTGGCGTGGTTTCCATTACCCGGTTGTACATGACAAGGAGTAGGGTCGCCTGTCCAACCTCGTGGGTTTTCTCCGGGTCCTCCGGTTTCCTCCCACTGCTAAAGACCCCTACCGGCAAACGAATTATTGAAATGAAATTAAACCATATGTTAGTTCCGAAATGACCTAGTTTGTGTCGAGTGGACGTTAAACCCCATTTCTCTCTCTCTCTCTCTCTCCTAAAACCAAGCCCTAATGCTTACCCTAACCTACAATCTCGCCAACTATCACGTTATTTACGTCACAGCGACCATGACGAAACTTGAGCTGGCCGTAACAAATAGATTTAGCGCTACGCACCAGCAGCTATGCCAGGTTAATGCACTATCATGTGAGACAGGCTTTAAACAAAAACAACAATGAGATGTCAGTAACCAAATCCTTTTGTTTTGTATGTAAGGAAAATACGATTATTGACAAGCAATAGACCATAGAAATATATCATTCTAAATAACATTTTTTACCCAACGATTCTATAAAATAATAGTCTTTTGACACTTTTATTGTCATACTCTAACATAAAATCTATAAAGCGAAGAAATTTATTCATCAAACAATAATTTATTCATATTTCCTTTCGTTAAAATATTCCTTACGGAAATCCTATTTTGTTATTACCACTGGTGTAGAAATAATGAATTGCAAATCGATCAGGCCTATTTTTATCCTCGTAATGTATTCAAACGCTTAAGTCACAGTTTCACATATAGAAGCCTATATATGAGACAATTTCGACTTATGAATATGTGTGGTTTAAAGAGAGAGAGAGAGAGAGAGAGAGAGAGAAATGGCGTTTAACGTCCACTCGACACAAACTAGGTCATTTCGGGACTAACACATGGTTCAATTTTATTTCAATAAATCGCTTTCGCGTAGAGGTTATTAGTAGTGGGAGGAAACCGGAGGACCTGGAGAAAACCCACGAGGTTGGACAGGCGACCCTACTCCTTGTCACGTGCAACCGGGGAATCGAAACCACGCCAGTTGACTCAATGACAGACCTTATGATACAGCGCGCACGTGCTAACCATTCGGCTACCCAACCCCCCTACTTGTAAAAATGAATTTCCTTTCATACAATACTACAATATTTAGCATTCTTGATCGACTTTTACATAGACAATTAACATTTCATTGAGGGCATTTTAATGTCATGAATATTGATTACTGTAACATTAAGTTTGATCTTACAACATTTTGAAGGAAGCACGATTTGAAGCGACCCGTCCTGTATGGTTTGTGGGTTAACATAAACGTATTGGTTTCAATATTTTATCTAAGATGTGTGAATTTGTGTAAGTTGGGTGATTTTGTGTAAATTGAGTAATTTTGTGTAAGATGGATGACTGGGTGATTTTTTACAAAATGAGTGATTTTGTGTAATATGATGTTATTAGTATAAGAGAGATGGCGTTTAACGTCATTTCGGGATTATCAAATTCTTCTATTTTATTTCAATAATTCACTTGCGCTTAAGGGTCTTAGCAGTGGAGAGGTAGGGGAACCGGACGACCCGGAGAAAACCTACAAGGTTGGACAGACGACCCCATTCCTTGTCACGTACAACCGAGGGAACTTCCATAGACCGAGCAAGCAATTGTCTGAAATTACATTACATTGCGTAATTTTAAAAGCCCCCCACCCCACCCCCCTCCCGAGCTCCAAAAGAAAGTCTACAATCCCCAAATACATATCCGGCAATCTGTTTAAAATACAGATCTATATTTCTTTTCGTTTTTTTTATACTTTCGATGGCCTACACTACATGAAGATCTGACAAGTTATAGCGATAGGTCACGCCAGTGGTCAAAAGACCGACTTATGACCCTATGAAGTCAGCCATTTGATTAACCAATCAGCATTGATGTTACTAGTGGATTACCCACAGTTCCGTGAAAAACACGCCTAAAGCTCGCCGTAACAGACCGTTTCATTGGCTTATCCCTGACACCATTCAGAACACGAGTTAAATAACAACTCTTCCAGATCCAAGTGTAGTAAAGACAAGTAAAACGAAATTTTGACCTATAAAAACGAAACGAAATAGGATATATGTTTTAACCAGGTTGACATATCCGGTATACTGATATCTAGCGCTAACCGAGCAATCCATTGTTTCGACAATGACATATCCGGTATACTGATATCTAGCGCTAACCGAGCAATCCATTGTTTCGACAATCCAGTAAGAGTCATTAGGCCTAGCCTAAATACCAACGCGATTGTCTTTACTGTCAGACTACCTGAGCGTATTAATATAATACTAAGCTCAGCTTAACGGTCTACTTGAAAGAGATTTTCCTGTCTACAAGCACATATGGCCACAGATTACTAATGACTTCCCCATTGACTTTAATGTTAATTCTCTTCTCTTAGACCGGCTCTTTTTCGGGAATTTTCGTTGGGTAAAACGCTTTCTACAACAAATGGAGCAACATGTGGCAACCTGTTGCTTAAAAGCACGTATGAGGTTCACCATGAAAAACGTGAGATACACAAACTGGAAGTAAAGATTAATAAACATGCAATTTTCCGCCCTACATTCCAATCTAACCAACCTCTCAACTCTTGTATCCTTCCGCGTCAAAATCATGAATATTCACCAAAACCTGGCATAAAATGTATATCAACCACTGTTCTTCGATTCTACAACAAAAAATCAACAAAAATCGCCATGCAAAAGGGGGAAAAGGGAAAGGGAGAGAAAGACTAAAAATAACTTTCGCCCTTCATTCATGGGTGACCAGTGTAGGAATATTTGGTGAGATGTGTCCATATGGTGTAATGGCGGTATGTTGTTTGGTCGCCAGTACGAATTTCAACAGTAGAAACGTGTTTGCGAGCAACAATTAGGACCTTATGCTACAACCAGACATCTGTCCATTGCCAAAATTAAATGAAATGTTTTATGGCACGCAAGGTCCCCATTGCCAAAAGGGCAGATATGTATACCAATATTACAAATAACAGATAGAAATTTATTTTTACTGCAAGCCACCGGCTAAATCTATTTGTTAAGGCCAGCTCATGTTTGTCAAGGTCGTTAAGATGTAAATAAGGTTAGAGCACGTGATTGTTGGTGAGATTGTAGGTTAGGTTTAAGAATTTGGGGGAGAGGTTAAGTCTCCACATAAGCACTGACCTAGGAAGATGAAAAATTAGTTCGTGATATTTCCTAGTTTTATTAAAAATACATACAATACATTAGATTTATATACAAAGGCGATTTCACTGTTTATTGGTGTTGGTGGCGCTGATGGTCTTACTTGGGTGGTGCTTCTGGTATTCTGGTATTATTGTTTCTGAAGAAAAAAGAAAATAAATTTGAGGCTCTCGGGAGAGAGCCACTTTAGTGTGTTTCTTACTACGGATTGGATTTTCTAAAAATATCGTGTTTGTTCCACGTCACCGGGTTAGGGCTAGGGATTCTTATATCTAATTGATTTTATTTACTAACGGTTAGGGATAGGATTTGATATATGGTTTGTTTTGGGTCAGGGTGGAGACTGGTCTTATTTAATCTAATTTACTGTGCACTAGGATGTCGTTCAGATTTTTATTTTTAGAATATGCAATTATAAGTTTCTGTGTGAATATTTTCGGGTGATTTTCTTGGAGATCAGTATAGTGTTTTCTGATGATTTTGGATGCACTTGCTGCTGTTGCGCTAAATGGAACTACAAAAGGAGCTATTGCGCTAGCCGTATGAATATTCAAACCTAGCGGGGCTGTTGTTTTCAATTTGTCAATCCAGAATTTTTCTCTAGTTAGCCTAAACGTTTTAATTTCTTCTGAAGTTTCAAAGTCGCTCTTGGTCTTTTCTATTGGCGTGACAATGAGATCAGAAATGTCATGATTCGGTTGGTTGAAATGAATTGAGACAGGTTTGTCTTTTTTGGTGACTATGTCTGACCGGTGACCGTTAATTCTTTCCCTAAGTGCACATTGAGTCTCCCCTACGTATTGCTTGTCACATTTTCTGCATGAAATTAGATACATTATGTTTGAACTACTGCATGAAAGTTGGTCTAATATTGGGAATTTTGTGCCAGATGTTTTATTATGGAAATGGTCGGATATGTTTAAGATTTTGCATGTTTGACATCTTGGATGGCCACAAAGTTTGGTTTTGACTGCTGATTGTATATTATTTGTTTCTTTGGCGGCAAGCTCAGCGAGAGTGTTGTTTTTTATACGTCGTAGATAGCGTTTGGAGTATCCCCTTTCCCTTAGTTTGCTAAATACCAATGTACATGCTGACTCAAAGTCGGTCTTCTGAGTACATATCCTATGAAAACGGAGAATCTGAGATTTTATGATGCCAGAGAATGTATGTTTTGGGTGAAAGGAGCTTTTGAACAATAATTGATGTGTGTCGGTTTCTTTGAAAAATACTTTAGTTTCCAATTGGCCTGTGATTTTGGTGTTGCTACTTTTAAACACGGTAGTATCAAGGAAATCTATGCTGTTATGGCTTACATTTGCGGTTAATTTGACAGATGGATGATGATTGTTCAGAATGTTGAAAAACGTCCAAAATTCGTCTAGTGTGTACGTCTAGACAATGAAAACGTCATCTAAAAACCGCCCATAGAAATCTGGTTTTAATCACTAACTAAAGAGGGGGGGGGGGAATGGCCGAATGGTCAGCACGCACACGCTGTATCATAGGTCTGTCATTGAGTCAACTGGCGGGCTTTCGATTCCCCTGTTGTACGTGACAAGGAGTAGGGTCGCCTGTCCAACCTATTGGGTCCTCCGGTTCCCTCCCACTGCTAAAGAGCTCTACGCGCAAGCGAATTATTGAAATAAAAATGAACCGTGTGTTAGTCCCGAAATGACCTAGTTTGTGTCGAGTGGACGTTAAACCCCATTTCTCTCTCCCTCTCACCCACTAACTAAAGTTGGCGTCACGTCTACATAATTACAAACAAATAGTGAGTAGATTGACATTAGTTCTCTTATTTTTAAATATTAGTTTAAAATATCAGAGCTATTATAATGATTATATTGAAGGTCAGATATGTTAATTATATTAGAATAGTGCTGTATATATATTTAAGAGAACAGATTTAGTTTATATACATTAAAGTGTAATAATGAAGACATCGTTGTATGTGGTGTTGGTATTGTTACCTGTATATACAAGATCTATTGTCTTTCCAACTCAAGGTAAAATAACATTTATATAATCTTCTGTACCTGTTCACGTTAAACATTACTTTTCGAAGCTACGGGGAGGGGGTGGGGGATTGGATAGCCCAATGGTTAGCGCGGTCGCGTTGGATCATAAGGTCTGTCATTGAGTCAACTGGCGTGCTTTCGATTCCCCGGCTGTACGTGACAACTTCATGGGTTTTCTCCGGTTCCTCCGGTTTCCTCCTACTGCTAAAGACCCCTACCCACAAGCGAATTATTGAAGTAAAATTGAACCATATGTTAGTCCCGAAATGACCTAGTTTGTGTGGAGTGGACGTTAAACTCCATCTCTCTCTCTTTCATATGCCACACCCACACTGCATCTTTTTTATCCATCATATTAAAATTAACAGTCCTCTTTGATTTTAAGTCGGGGGATCACGGTGGCTAAGTGGGTAAGACGCTGGCTCGCTGGCCTGGAGTTCGGGTGTTCGATGCCTGCATTGGCCGACAAAGTTCATCCAGACTTCCGGCATGACAACGACAGCTGTCTAGTCGCTCGGATGGGACGAAAAACCGAGGCCCCGTGTACACATTAACGTGCACGTAAAAGATCACTTGACAGTTGGAGTTCGATATAAGAATAGGCCGTAGCGCTGCTGTTCAGGCAAAATTTCCCTCATAGCACACTGTATGGTGTAAGCCCGTCTTCATTATCCCAGTCTTCAGGACGTTTAACCCCATTTCATTTTCATTTCATTTCATTTTAAGTCAAAGACAAAGTGATTTAATCGAAAATTTAATCTAATCGAAAATGTATAAACATTTCAGGCGAAGACCCTCTTATTGCCGTACTGGATAAGGATAAAAAGGTCAGCTTCATTAACCCCGCCGGTGGAAACAACACGCCTGTTTTGGAAACCATTGCCTTGATGAGTAGTGGGCGTGGTGCGTCGTCTGCTATTGACTTTAATTATAATGGAAAGTTAATCTACTGGACAGACATCGCTGCTCATAAGGTGTATAGGTAAGTCGGTCTTCCTAGGGAGGTAGAGATGGCCTAGTGGTCTAGAGTGCCGCGCTTTGACCTCTAGCTGGTCGGTCAAGCGTATGTGGCTGGTGTTACCGTATGTGGCTTGGAGATAGGGGCGCCCTTCTCAACCTCGTGAGTTTACTCCGGGTACTCCAGTTTACTCCCACAGGAAAGACCACTGCGCGTGCGCTAAGATAATAAAATAAAAAAAGACTTGTCTGCGATATCACCTTCGGTAGAAGCGGACGTTAAACACTAAGAACAACAACCTATAGTCCCTTTTTAAAGGCCCACGTGAGGTTACTGGATAAGTTATTACCCTTGCCCTCAGTATCTGGGAGATGCTCGATTCACAGTCCAGAACGTCCCGAATTGACAGAATTGCAATCAATCGAGTAACGCGGAATTCAGTTCTGTCACAGTTCTGCCAGTCCTGACCACGGAGATGGTATGGGTAGAATAGTGACGTAAGTTTGAGCTGTCATAGTTGGTTGAGATATTTTCATCTTCAGTCATCGCATGCGTTGTAGCCCAAAATCCACCTTTTCACTCGATTGTCGCTATTTTTGGGATTGAGAGAATTCAATTCCGGAACGTACAATCGAGTACCTCCATAGTTACAGCTCTCTGGGTCAGAGTGCAAGTACCTTAACATAATAGTGAAATACCTTTGTATAAAAAGGCCTATGTCTCAGCAGCTACTGACACAATTTAAAAATGAATTAGCCATTGTGTATAACTCGATCAAAGTAACAAGGTAGGGTCTGTTATTATTTGTTCATTACAAAATGACACCCGAAACCAAAGGGTACACGCCTCGTGTACTGATTATAAAATGTTAATTGTGTCTCAAATATTGGATTTTAGGATCCTATAATTTCACGACAAGATAACAACATCAGCATTGATTGAAATTGGTCAATATTGAATTCTTATTCGTGTTTTTAATTTCGAATATTATGGAAAATATTGAATTAGAGACTTAGCTCCTTTAAAACTGAATTCCTTTGTTTAACTCTAAACCTACTATTGAGTTAGAGACTTAGCTCCTTTAACTGTTTTGTATGTTGCTAGTGTAAAAGTTGATGGTGGTGATGAAGAACAAAAGGTTGTACTAGAAGGTGACCTGGATAAACCCGAAGGTCTGGCTTATGATTGGATACATAATCATTTATATATTAGTGATCGGATGAATGATAATATCCTGGTAATCAACCCCGATACAGGAGCGAGGAAAACTTTATTAAGTCATGTGGGTTACCCACGAGATATAGAAGTCGATCCTAGAACTGGGTAAGACAACTATACTGATAAACCTGTTTCACTTAAAGATACATTATGTTAGATTTAGATAAAGAGCTGACCCATTCTTGCTATAATAGCTCAAAACTGGAAAATGTAAAATGAAAATGTTGAAAATTTCATTCGTTTACTATTGTAGGCTGTGGAGAGATGAAATGAAATGAAATGGGGTTTAACGTCCTACTATTCTGCTCCGACTGGGCTAATGAAGACGGGCATACTCCATACAGTGTGCTATGGGGCAAATTTTGCTCGGACAGCGGCACTACGGCCTACTCTTATATCGAGTTCCATCTGCCACGGGATCCTTTACGTCCAGGCCAATGTGTACACGGGACCTCGGTTTATCTTCCCACCCAAAAGACTATACGTTTTCCCTTGCCAGACCCTACTAACAAGGGGGAACCACGCCGGAAAATTCCGATGAACATTCTCGGCCAATGTCGCAATCGAACACGCGACCTTGGTGTTAGCGAGCCAACGTCGACAAGACACATTCCATTGACAATTTCGACAAGGGTAAAGGAGGCCGGCATTTTCCAGCAACTGACGACACCGGGTAAGAACGGGGACCTCCTTGTGAGGGAGCCAGGGGCTAAGTGAGAGAGAGAGACGCAATGACGACCTTTGCCTCATGGTTTGGAGTTTTTGCGTCCCCTTGAGGTTTTGCAAATGCAAAAAATCACGCGGTTTCAATGCAGTTTTCAACATTATAATCATAATCATAGTGTTCAACCAGTGTCAAACATACCGTGGGTCAGATATTCTACAAATCGACCCTAGCATGTGCCACACAACAGCCCACTATTACTCGGTGGCACTGGGAGGGGCCCCTTCTTACCCCCCCCCCTTCCCCGCAATGACACATATATTTTGTTTTTTGGGGCCAAGACGAAATCTTGTTCCCCATGCACATTCGTGGGTCAGCACGCCCCTTGTTTCTATTAAAATATTATGGTGTAAGTTATGCTGGTATTGATTATGGTTAAATACGTTTGATTTAGGTGGTTATATTTGATTGCTGGTGATGAAGAATCGGCCAAATTGATGAGGACTACTTTAGATGGCAGGTACCATGAGCTGATAACTCGTGAACTAGATTATCCAATCAGATTAGCATTAGGTTAGTAATAAATAAGCAATTTGGTTAAAACAACTTCCAGTGTAGGCTGAGATGAATCTTCGGTCATTTTACGGCGTCATTTACTAAGTCCACGATCTTGTACGTGCAGATACGTTCCAATATGTTTCCATACGATCAACACGATTGCCACGATTGACCTCGATATATGATAAGACCTGATAGGATCACCACGATTACTCCACGATTAAAACCACGATTTCAATCGTAGCGCGAATCGTCATAGTGGGAACCTAGCTTTAGGTAATAGAAAAACAATTTGATTGAAACAACATCCAATTTAGGCTAAGATGAAACTTCGGACATTTTAAGTCCGGCCTCGCTTGTTTTGGATGGCGCTATACGGGACTGTCAAGGAAGCGTGGCATGTAGGTCGGGTGGTTTCTAAAATGCCAGGTCCGATAAAAGAAAGAAAAATCCCTTGGCAGTTGAAATAGGCAATCTGATTAGAACACAGATTCTATTTCGTTTCGTTTTTTACAGTTCAAAATTTCGTTTTACTTGTCTTTCCTACACTAGGATCTGGAAGAGTTGTTATATAATCCGCGTTCTGGTTGATGTGAGGGATTAGCCAATGAAACGGTCTCTTACGTCGAGTAATTGGCGTGAGGTGCACGGAACTGTGGGTAACCCACTAGAAACATCAACGCTGATTGGTTAACCAAATGTCTGACGTCATGGGGTTAAAAGCCGCTCGTATGACCTCTGACGTAAAAAAACGAAACGAAATATAGATGTATATTTTAATCCGATTGTTGGAATAGGGAGATGTGTAGTCATGAAGTATGGCTGTAGCTTGGTCCGAGTTGATCAGGGATCATTTTATGGAACTTCCGAGGAAACATTTTCGACACAAACTAGGTCCTTTCGGGATTGACATATAGTTCAATTTTACTTCAATAATTCGCTTGCGCGTAGGGGTCTTTAGCAGTGAAAGGAAACCGTAGGACCCGGAGAAAACCCACGGGGTTGGACAAGCGACCCAACTTCTTGTCACGTACAACTGGGGAATCGAAACCACCTCGATTGACTCAATGACAGACCTTATGATACAACGCGCACACGCTGACCATTCAGCCATCCCCCTGTTACGCGCAGGCAAAGCTCATAGTGCTGATTCAGTCTATGTTAGTATTACTAACTTATTATGCTTAAATCGCCTGTAATATGTGCCACTCAGGTGGATAATCAGTATTGTTTTCTTTGTAACGTAAGATATTTAAATAGGCCTAGCCTATATAGTCAATTCAGTTATAGATGCATCAACACTGTTATAAGTTTACGAGCATATATAATTATTATTTTACTATTAAAATCATTATTATATATATATATAATGCTACCAAAAAGTCATAGTGATGACAGTATCCAGCTTCAATTATTTAAAGTTTATCGGCTGTTCATTCATTGCCAGCCTTTCGGAAGTGTCAAATGGAGGCAAACCGCGTGCGTTCAATGTCATAAAATTAACGTGTGAAAACTACTTTACCCCGTTCCTAATTCAGCTTGTCAGTTTTCAATAATGCGTATTATTGTGCCCCACCTCATGGGCGAGGGGGACACATCAGCAGGATAGCTTGCCTATTAATATTTTACTCGTATTTTTCAAATATTCATCGGCTGTTTCTTCAGAGCTTCTTTCATCAACTCCTGCGTTTGACATTTTTCACGCGCTTATGTTCCAGACGCTGTCATTGGCCGAGTTACTCGCGCTTTCGTTCTAATGAATCTGATTGGTTAGTTTACGCGAGCTAGCGTTCCAATCCCTCTGATTGGCGGAACGTTTAAATCTTAGCAGACGACAGTCTTGAGGCTCGGCACTTCGGTCTTTGGCTGCCACTGGGTGTAGTTCGTTTAGTGTAAAAGTCTTTATTACTTTTAAGGCCCATTTTGCCTTAGGAAAAACTAATGGATTCTTTGATGGTAGGTTAATAGCAGTCTAATTATGCCGATGGAAAACTCTAGACCTTTATGTAGGCTGGAGAATGTGTTTTTTTTAAGTTAGGCCTTAGGCCTAGTTTCCCTCGTCAATCACTATGAGTGATTAGATTAGCATCATTCTTTTAGACTAGTCCTATATTTAATATTTTGTCCGGATTTCCTAACCTCCAGAACTGGCCTTTTTGTATAGGCCTATTACTACAGGTTGTTATTTTCAGCGTAATCATTCGTGGGAAAACCCCACACCCTACCTACCTTTGGGGAAAAATCCCCATTCTCACCAATTAGTGGGTAAATCCCCACTTTTATCATTTTTGGGGAAAAATCCCCATTCTCATCAATTAGTGGGTAAATCCCCGCTTTTATCATTTTTGGGGAAAAATCCCCATTCTCACCAATTAGTGGGTAAATCCCCACTTTTATCATTTTTGGGGAAAAATCCCCATTCTCATCAATTAGTGGGTAAATCCCCGCTTTTATCATTTTTGGGGAAAAATCCCCATTCTCACCAATTAGTGGGTAAATCCCCACTTTTATCATTTTTGGGGAAAAATCCCCATTCTCATCAATTAGTGGGTAAATCCCCGCTTTTATCATTTTTGATGAAAATCCCCATTTTCATCAATTTGAATTACTGGGTAAATCCCAATTTGGTCGTTTTTGGGGAAATAATCCCTACTTTTTAGCACTTTTGGGGAAAAACTATAGGAATACAATCTTGCTTGCAGCAAGTGTAAGGGCGAAGGGTGGTAAAAAAAAAGGGTCATTTATTTAACATATAATAGACCTATATAGTTATAGTAGTATTTAGTGTCTTATATTAAATTAACTTAATATTGTTGGCCTATTAGGCCTATTTTATTATAATTTATGCAATTTGTCGCCTAATTTCTTCATTATACATTGCTGAAGACAGTAGAGTCTATAGTCTATAGGCCTATAATAAATTAATTGTTTTTATATATGTAATAAAATTTATTAACTTTTAACTTTTGTTTGTCTTATTCTTTTGGTTTAGCGCTAGGCTGGAGCGAACCCTATTTTATTTACGTTCTTTGTTAAGGGAATCGAGGAACCGTAACACCCCCACCCCCAATATTGTCGATAGGACTAAAATAGGTTGTATTGTTGTTGTTATTGCTGTTGTAATGAGGACTAGCAGAGGTTGTTATTATTGTTTTTGTAGATTATGACGAACAGAGATTGTACTGGACTGAAGGTACCTTTAACATGATTAAAAGTATTGGTGTTAATGGAGAAAACCTGACCACCGTTTATACACCATATTCTACATGGGACTTTACACCTGTAGATATCACCATATCCGGGGTAAGTTTCGCAATTCGTGTAAATTATAATGATATAATATAATAATACTTGAAATAATGAATGCTACTATTAATTGTTCTTTTGATGTGTAATGTCACATTAATTTTACATGGTAACATTTAGCCTCAGATTCGACGTAGATTTGAACAATAGTAGTCTTTAATGTCAAGTAATAATAGTAGTCTTTAATGTCAAGCATTAACCTGTACTATTATCAACTTCTGGAATTTGATATTTTAACGATTGGAATGGTGGTGGTATTTAACTTAAACTCAACCCTGTATAAAAAAAAAATAATAATACTTCACTTCATTCTGTTTGTATCAAACATGTAAATTTGAGCTTTCTGTTGGTTAGGTTGATGAGGGTCGGCAAGCTTCCCACCATAGGTCCAGATATCCGCTGCAAATTACCATTGACACCCCGATTTTTCCAAAGGACACATGGGAACACATACGAAGCTTAGGCTGTCTGTCTACAGTTAGTTCCATTTGAGAACAGACGCTAAGCTATTTGACCGACATTTTAATTCGTAAACACTAAGTATGCTTCGCGAATTTTGAGAAGTATTTATTCTACTTCCATTTAATGGAATTGAAAAAGTTTATTTAGTCTTTGTGTGTAAGCCAGGTGTGAAACGGAGTAGAACCGCATTACAAAACAATATACTAAGTCTTGGATATGGCGGCCATTTAGGACAGAGATCTTTTCTCGAAGTATGAAGTAGATGGGACCCCTAACCAAATATCCTGCGCCCACGACTGGTAGTTGTCTAATGATATGGGGGGTGGATGGTTGAATGGTTAGCGTGTGCCCCCGGTATCATAAAGTCTGTCATTGAGTCAACTGGTGTGGTTTCGATTCCCCGGTTGTACATGACAAGGAGTATGATCGCCTGTCCAACCTCGTGGGTTTTCTCCTGGTCCTCCGGTTTCCTCCCACTGCTAAAGACCCCTACAGGCAAGCGAATTATTGAAATAAAATTGAACCATATGATAGTCCCGAAATGACCTAGTTTGTGTCGAGTGGACGTTAAACCCCATTTCTCTCTCCGTCTAGCGATATATGTCATTACAAATTTTAATTGTAATACAATATCACAGTAACCATAGCCCCAATGTGGTATGAAAATGTGATGTTCTAAACTTTTAGGGGATTTCGTGGCCGAATGGTTTAACGTGTGCGTGTTAGATCGTTAGGTCTGTCATGGAGACAAGTTGCGTGGCTTCGATTCCCCAAGGAGTAGGATCACCCGTCTAACCTCGTGGATCCTCCGGTTTACTGCCATTGCTAAAGACCACAAGTGATGTAATAAAATAAAATGTAACCATATGCTAGCCCCGAAACATTGAGTGGACGTTACCCCCCCCCCCCCAGCCCCCTTCGGAAGGACCCGGAGAAATTCCAAAAAGGTTAGACAGAAGACCCTACTACTTGTCACGTACAAGCGGGAAATCGGTGGGTTTATCGTCCACTCGACACAAACTAGGTCATTTCGGGACTAACACATGCTTCAATCTTATTTTCAATAATTCGCTTGCGTGTAGGGGTCTTTAGCGGTAGGAGGAAACCGAGGGACCCGGAGAAACCCAAAGAGGTTGGACAGGCGAAAACCAGAAAGATGTTTCACGGTGTTTAAATTACTATATTATTGTCGTATTTAAGGATTACTTGTATTGGGTGCAGAATATGAGAAAACTCCTTCGTATACCAAAACATGGTGGCAGCGAAGTTACTCGATATGAGAACCTGGAACAATATGGCCGCTGGCATATAAGGCAACATTCTCTTATGGGAATTTGTGCCATTGATCCACGAAAACAAGCAGATAGTAAGTATATTTCATGTGTATACTAGTGTAGAAATACACCACCACGAAAAACTCAAATTCCAGTATGTATCTTTATAACATCAAGCATGTTTGACTTTTATTGAGTAGTTGCCTGTTTTTGGCCATCAATCCCTATTAGCACCAATTAGAACCAGTTAGCCCGTGTTAGAATCGGTTAGCACATGTTAGCACAAATTAGCCCATGTTAGCACCGGTTAGTCCATGTTAGCACCGGTTAGCCCATGTTAGTACTAGTTAGCCTATGTTAGCACCGGTTAGCCCATGTAAGCGCCAGTTAGCCCAGCACAAATTAGCCCACGTTAGCACCGGTTAGCCGATATAAACGCCAGTTAGCCTAGTACCAGTTAGCCCAGCACCAGTTAGCCCATGTTAGCATCGGTTAGCACTAGTTAGCCCATGCTAGTACCTGTTAGTCCATGCTAGCACCGGTTAGTCCATGCTACTACCGGCTAGCCCAGCACAAATCAGCCCATGTTAGCACCGGTTAACCCATGTTACCATCAGTTAGTTCATGCTAGTACCAGTTAGCCCAGCACCAGTTAGCTCATGTTAGCACCAGTTAGCCCAGCACCAGTTAGCCCATGTTAGCACCAGTTAGCCCAGCACCAGTTAGCTCGTGTTACCACCAGTTAGCCTATGTTAGCATCGGTTAGCCCATGTTACCACCAGTTAGCCTATGTTAGCACCAGTTAGCCCATGTTAGCACCAGTTAGCTCGTGTTAGCACCAGTTAGTCCAGCAACAGTTAGCTAATGTTAGCAACAGTTAGCTCATGTTAGCAACAGTTAGCTCATGTTAGCACCAGTTAGCCCATGTTAGCACCAGTTAGCCCATGTTACCACCAGTTAGCTCATGTTAGCACCAGTTAGCCCATGTTAGCACCAGTTAGCCCATGTTAGCACCAGTTAGCTCATGTTAGCAACAGTTAGCCCATGTTAGCACCCGTTAGCCCATGTTAGCACCAGTTAGCTCATGTTAGCACCAGTTAGGTCATGTTAGCACCAGTTAGCTCATGTTAGCACCAGTTAGCCCATGTTAGCACCAGTTAGCCCATGTTACCACCAGTTAGCTCATGTTAGCACCAGTTAGCCCATGTTAGCACCAGTTACCCCATGTTAGCACCAGTTAGCCCATTTTACCACCTATTTAACCTCAATGACGAAACATCGGTCTACACGTTGTTCTAGTCCTGTTTGTCATTTCCTTAATTTAGCTCTTGCCCTTTCCAAACACGCATCAAACTTCTGTTACTATTAAATCCCTAATCTTTTACATATTTCTACTTTTCAGGCCCCAATGTGTGTGGAACGAATAATGGTGGGTGTTCCCATTTCTGTCTTCCGAGTCTGCTATCTTCTAATAGGTCACCCACCTGCACCTGCCCAGATGGTCTGACCTTAACGGCTGATAAAGCTACTTGTTCAGTTTAAACTTAGTTTCAAATAACACGTAAATGTATCTTTTTGGACACCGCAGTAACAAATAAATAAGATATTTTGCATATTAATTACTATCGTAATTATGTCCGACAAGACACTGACTTTCACCTTCATGAAAATATCGGAAAAGTTGACTTTTGTGTTTGAGTTTACATGTTCTGCCAAGTTTTGTTTTATATTCATGATTCTTGAGCAGAAAGGGGGGGGGGGGGGGTGGACGGGTGTATGGCTGAATGGTTAGCACGTGCGCTGTATCTGTCATTGAGTCAACTGGCGTGGTTTCGATTATCTCTCCACTGCCTGTAATGTTAATACTCGTCTCATTGAGCGGCTCGAACTTTATTCACCTTCTGCCCCACAGAGAGAGAGAGAGAGGGGGGGGGGTAACGTCTACTCGACACGAACTAGGTAATTTCGGGACTAACATATGGTTTAATTTTATTTCAATAATTCGCTTGCGCGTAGGGGGTCTTTAGCAGTGGGAGGAAATCCACGAGGTTGGACAGGCGACCCGACTCCTTGTCACGTACAACCGGGGAATCGAAACCCCGTTAGTTGACTCACTGACAGACCGTTTGATACAGCGCGCACGTGCTAACCATTCGGCCATCCAACCCCCCGGAAGTGGATGAATTTAAGGTATACCGTGACCAAGTATTGTCACTGTCGGTAAGATATAACCTCTGAAAATTAGAATTAGCTAAAAGCAACGAGGGGGAGGAGGCCCGAGAAGTGTTCTGTGGGGTGCTGTAAAATTGACAGACAATGTATATCTGGGGGCGGGGGAGTCCAGGGGTGGGGGTGTTCCCCCCCCCCCCCCCGGCTTCGACAAAAATTTTCAAAATTAGTCTGCCGGAAACGCTATTTCCTGCACCCTGGGCAGCGTCATCTCAAAAAACCCTTCATTTGATGAAAAATTGACCAGAAAACCTCAAAATACCCCTCATTTGAAGATCAGAAGAAAGTGAAAAATCCAGAAATCTGGATAAAATCAGTACTGAGAATCCGATATCAACTACTGATGATTATGTTTCCAGGAGGTTGACAATTTTTTCACAGGGGGAGCAAAACATTTTGCAGCCGACCACCCCCCGCCCCCAAAGTTACGGGCATGGGAGATATAGGTCGAAATGCGCTGTCCGGGACACAACACTCCTCTAAACACGAAGCAAACCAATTTAAAACTATCATATTATTATGCTGATCTCAAAATGGCCGAATTATTGGCTTTCTGTTCATTTCTTTATTTCGTATTCTTACTATTGTCATTTAATTTATCGAGAAGAGACAATGAATTTATTTATTTCTAAAAATAAAGTCAATCAGCCATAATAAAATTATAGTATCAACTCCCTCGATACGTCTGTACATTTCCAGTAATACGACATCTCCTAGGGGACGTTTCACGACGATTATGGTAGACAGAATTCATACTGGTCTTATTACTTATAAAACAAACCTATACCGATAAATCCATTTTATGCCAGTATCGTTTCAATCTAATTAAAATACGGATCCTTTTTCGTTTCGTTTTTTTTTCAATCTGATTAAAACACGGATCCAATTTCGTTTCGTTTTTATAGTTCAAAATTTCGATTTTACTTGTCTTTACTACACTTGGATCTGGAAGCGTTGTTATTTAACCCGTGTTCTGCTTGAAATGAGGGGTCCGCCAATCAAATGGTCCGTCGAATCTAGCGTTTGACTTTTTTTGCGCGGAAGTGTTGGTAGACATTAGCGGCAATAGAAATCAAAACAAAGCAAAAGTAGATAAACAATACATGGCGGTCGATAATTCGTTAATCGAATGACTGATGTAATCGGGTCAAATGTCGCTTGCTTGGTACCTGACGTCATAGAACGTGAACTCCCACTATCACTTGTTAGATCTACATGTAGTGTAGGCCATTGAAAGTATAAAAAACGAAACGAAATATAGATCTATATTTTAATTAGATTGTTTTTGGTTTTTTTATAGTTCAAAATTTCGTTTTACTTGTCTTCACTACACTAGGATATGGAAGAGTAGGAACAGGCAATCTGATTAAACCACAGATCCAATTTCGTTTCGTTTTTTGATAGTTTAAAATATTTTGGATCTTTGCAAGGAAGCGTCCAAGGTGAATTTCATTCAAAGGAGAAGCTCCGGATGGTAAACTAGGGTCTGGAAGAGTTTCCGGTTTCCTCCCACTGCTAAAGACCCCTACGGGCAAGCGAATTATTGAAATAAAATTAAACCGTGTGTTACTATTAGTCCCAAAATGACCTAGTCTGTGTCGAGTGGACGTTAAACCCAATTTCTCTCTCTCTCTCTCTCTCTCTCTGGAAGAGTTGTTATATAAGCCGCGTTCTTGTTGCCGATGAAACGGTTCGTTGCAGAGAGATCTTGGTGTGCTGTGGACATCCCACTAGGAACATGCATCAACGCTGATTGGTTAATCAAATGTCTGACGTAATAGGGTCAAAAGCTGCTCGTATGACCCCTGACGATACCTCCCGCTACAACTGGTCAGATCTTCCTGTAGAAGAAGTCGTCGAAAGAATAAAAAACGAAACGAATTAATCCAATTGGTATCGTTTCTATGATTGTAGAAAAAATTATATCCTGTAAATTTGGCTTCAAAAATATTACCCCGTTAAAACGTTACCGGTTTCCAACACGGTTTACTCTTGTCAGTGATTCGATCCCTGCATTGGCCGAGAAAGTTCATCCAGATTTTCCAGCGTGGTTTCCCCTTGTCAGTGGCGCAGGACGGAGGGTTCTGACAAGGACAGCTGACTAGTCATTCAGATGGGATGAAAAATCGAGGTCCCGTGTACACATTGGTCCCTTGGCAGTTGGAATTCGATATAAGAGTAGGCCGTAGCGCCGCTGCCCGGGCAAAATTTCTCTCGTAGCACACTGTATAGAGTATGTCCGTTTTCATTAGCCCAGTCGAGGAGCAGAACAGTAGGACATTAAACCCCATTTCATTTCATTTCTTGTCAGTGTTGCTGGAAACAGCGTCTTGTTCTTCGGACGAGATGAAAAACCGAAGGCGTGCGGGTGAAAGAACCGCGTTAACAGTTGTAAGTCGATGAAGAATTGGGCAGAATCGCCCTATAGTTCCGGAAATATTGCCTTCATAGCACACTGCATGGTGTATGTCGGTCAGGGCCGTAATTAGCTCAGAGCAACGAGGGGGGCGGGAAGTGTTTTCGGGGGTGCTGTAATATTGATGGACTATGTATATCTATTTTTGTTATGGTCGAAAAATTTTTCACGGGGGGGGGGGGGGCGAAACTTTTTGCAGGGGTCAAAGCCCCCCCCCCCCCCTGCGCCCCCTAGTTACGGGCCTGATGTCGTCTTAATCAGCTCACCAACCTCTTATAAACCATTCTTGTGCCACCTGTCGTGGTTTCGATTCCCCGGTTGTACGTGACAAGGAGTAGGATCGCCTTCTAACCTCGTGGGTTTTCCCCGGGCCCTCCGGGTCCCTCGCTCTGCTAAAGACCTCTACACGCAAGCGAATTATTGAAATAAAATTGAACCATATGTTAGTCCCGAAATGTCATAGTTTGTGTCCAGTTGACGTTAAATCTCTCTCTCTCTCTCTCTCTCTCTCTCTCTCTCTCTCTATCTCTCTCTCTCATTTTAATCATTCTTGTGTTTCAGTTGTCGCCATTAAATCTCTTCTTGTTAAAATAGATTGGTGACTCCAGACTACCACCCACCTTGCTAGATCGCCAACTCACCCATCTTTTTTAACAGTATGATATTTGCTTAGATTTGGAAATCTCTCGAATACAAGTCGATAAGTAATGCTAGATTCGCCATGTCGTGCGATGCGTTACGATCAGAACTATAAGGCCTACTCTTATATCGAAATCCAACTGACAAGGGATCTTTTACGTGCACACCAATGTGTACGCTGGACCTCGGTTTTTCGTCCCATCCGAACGACTAGACAGCCGTCCTTGTCAGACCCTCCGTCCTGCATCACTGACAAGGGGGGAACCTGGATGAACTTTCTCGGCCAAGGCAGGGATCGAACACCCGACCTCCAGGGTAGCGAGTCAGCATCTTACCCACTTAGCCACCGTGACCCCCCCCCCCCCCGCCCCCCACTGTGATAGCATAACGTGGACTGACACAAACGAACAGTTTTACTAACCAAATCTATAACGGATGCCTTCGATATTTTTAACGAGAAAATTGACTGAATCAAATTGTCTACTTGAACCATTTCACCACAGATAGTTGGTAACAAATGAAGCGGTGTTAGGTTTCCCAAGACGGTATGCCCTATGGTCAGTAACTAATCAATCGGTGATTGAATCCACGTCTAGATATCTTCAACATGGATGAAAGTAACATAATATCATAAAAACAAGAATAAGATTCGTCTCCAGAACAAATATAGTGTAATTGGATTTTGGGAGGAATATCATAGGAGAGAGCGGGAGAGAGAGAGAGAGAGAGAGAGAGAGAGAGATTGGGTTTAACGTCAACTCGACACAAACTAGGTCATTTCGGGACTAACAAATGATTCAATTTAATTTCAATAATTCGCTTGCGCGTAGGGATCTTTAGCAGTGGGAGGAAACCGGAGGATCCGGAGAAAACTGACGAGGTTTGACAGGCGACCCTACACCTTGTCACGTACAACCGGGAAATCGAAACCCCGCCAGTTGACTCAATGACAGACCATATGATACATGCTAACCATTCGGCCATCCAACCCCACGGAATATCATAGGACAAATGAAAATGAAATGAAATGGGGTTTAACGTCCTATTGTTCTGCTCCGACTGGGCTAATGAAGACGAGCATACTATGAGGGAAATTTTGCAGGGGCAGCGGCACTATGACCTACTCTTATATCAAATTCCAACGGCCAAGGGATCTTTTACGTGCACGCCAATGTATAGACGGGACCTCGGTTTTTCATCCCATCCGAACGACTAGACAGCTGTCCTTGTCAGGCCCTCCGTCCTGCACCACTGACAAGGAGGAACCACGATGAACTCTCTCGGCCAATGCAAGGGATCGAACACCCGACCTCCAGGCTAGCGAGCCAGCGTCTCACCCACTTAGCCACCGTAGTTCCCCGGAATACCACACGGCACAATCTCTCTTAAAGATATCTTGAAATAGAGGATTAATTGTCTCAAGAAGCTTGTTTAAACAAGAATAAACAGTAGTTGTCTCACACACGTGCCATTGTCATAGATTTCTCTTCATCATCTCATCACACGTGTCAATCATGCACGAGCAATCTGGGTGTTAACGTGTTAATTCCAATGAGAATCGAAGCAACACACGAACTAACTAATGATATTATTGAATTTCTGTCTAATATTTTACACCAGTCTTCTGGAATCTATAAACTTGAGTTGGTCGCCTTGTCTTCAATTCTTGCCATACCTTAATTGACTGCAGTTCGCTTGTTGTTAATTCTTATGGAGGACCAAACAGCTCTTTATTCGGTGTTCTTAGTCCTTATTTCTTGAAATGAAATGGGTGTAACATCCTACCGTTCTGCTCCTAAACTGGGCTAATGAAGACGGGCATACGCCATACAGTGTGCTATGAGGGAAATTTTGCCCGTGCAATCGAATTCCAACTGCCAAGGGATCTTTTACGTGCACGCCAATCGCTGTCCTTGTCAGGCCCTCCGTCCTGCATCTGGGAACCACGCCGGAAAATCTGAATGAACTTTCTCGGCCAATGCAGGGATCGAACACCCGACCTCCAGGCTATCGAGCCAGCGTCTTACCCACTTAGCCACGTGACCCCCCCCCCTCCTTATTTCTTAGTTCATAGTCCTTAATTCTTATTTCTTCATTTGTTGTCGTATTTTTTGAGATTTTTCTTATTGTATATAACAAATATTGATTTTAAGATACAGATGTTAATTTTAGTGTACAAATGTCGAAATACGACAACAAATGAAGAAATAAGAATTAAGGACTATGAATTAAGAACTAAGAATTAAGAACACTGAATAAAGAGCTGTTTGGTCTTCCATAGATTGGAACGTTTCTGACTCGGGCTGTGGATTAAACATACATTATGCAAGAGCTAAATCAGCCTGAAATGTTATTTAAATTATTAATTAGACCTTAATCAACTTACCCAGACCATAATCAACTCTCGGTGTCATCGCTAGCCTCCAATATTTACTGGATTAGAACCCGATCTGCTGCTCAACGCTCATTGATGATTAAATCAAAAAATGGATAATCGTGACTATGTTTTTTTATCGTACCTACTTTAGTAATGATGATCGAGGCTAGGCCTAAAATTCAATCGCTATATTCTCGGTTCAAAGTGGATTAATTTGACTAAAATTTTCAGCAAATTCCCTTTACATTATCTAGTTTTTAACTATTAAAGAACTGACAGCTCCTTGTATAATCTCCCATAATGTATCTTTAACAATTAAAGATCCCGTAACTAATTTATTAAACGTTAAATCGAAAATAGAATTAAGTTAAGCTCTTTAACATCAAAGACAGTTTTTGTACGCCTGGATGAAAGCGCTTTACTCCTCTGTTGTCACGACTGTTTAATGTCTGGTGACGGGTTTAAGATGACAGTAAAAAGAGTTAAAGGACGAATAGGCGAATGTTTAAGATCGAATGTTACTGTAGAGTAATATTGATCGCTACGGGTTCCATTATCGACCACTGTTTATCTTAAAACTCTAGGAAGTATATACAAACACTGTACGGTGACGGAACCTAATCACTGGCACACTGCTTCATTTCTAAATAACACAGTAATCGTATGGTGCGAAACGGAACCATTGCCTGCTATGACAAGTGGGGCTTTTAAGGCGAGTCTTTCCGTGCATGTAATCATTCCAACAGTTTGTCGTATGAGCGGCTGATTAAAGTCATTTACCATTGGATGAATTATGCACGAAGGGTTCAGACAACTTGATAATATTCTCCTGAGAAAAGTCGGTTGGTGTAGATGTATATATCACAGTTGGCATTTATAGAGAACTGTGAATGAAGGCATTGCCGAACGGATAACGTGACAATGTATCAGCGCCGATGAACAGTTTTAAAAACATTGTGAATGAATGAATTGCCGAACTATTGAGCTTAAAGGATAACGTGACAATATCTCAGCGCCGATGAATAGTTTTAAAAACATTGTAATGAATGAATTGCCGAACTGTTGTATTTAAAGGATAGCGTGACAATATCTCAGCGCCGATGAACAGTTTTAAAAACATTGTGAATGAATGAATTGCCGAACTGTTGTGCTTAAAGGATAACAATATCTCAGCGCCGATGAACAGTTTTAAAAACATTATAAATGAATGAATTGCCGAACTGTTAATAACGTGAAAACATCACAGCGCTGATGAACAGTTTTAAAAACATTTAGTAAAAGCATACGCTATTTTTTACCTTTAAGGCTGTGACCGGGATGCTAATATCAAAACACAGTGATGAAACTACGACTCGGGACAATTCATTACCTAACCGTGTTGAATTCGTGAAGAAAGTTTACAATAGATTTAATTATTCGATCGAATTCTGGTAATTTTATTTTAATGCACGAAGCAGGTTTATTCAGTTCAGAATACAATACAGATTCAAATACCGTACTTCACCGTTATCGACAAAAAGAAGGTTGAATTCACCCAGACACTTTATATATCTTAAACATGCCTGACAAAACTGTGCTTTGTGAGACCATGAAAGAAAGGTAAAATATGCTAGTAACTGAACGTAACTGAATGAACAAGTAGAAAACCTCAGAATTTTTCTATTCGCATGCACGAACCAGCTGTTGTTGATTGTGTTTACATTTGAATAAATCTTCTACGTACGGTATTAAAGAGCATGCCGTGTTGACTAAATGTGAGTAGAGTGTTTGGTAATAAGATATAAAAACGGTTATCGACAGTCGAATTTCTAACCCCAGCTGTCATCTGTATTCAACTGCTATTGGGATATACGGAGTTCCCGTCTTCATTAGCCCAGTCGGTGCAGAACAGTAGGACGTTAAACACCAATATCACGGAGTGTTTGGTATTACGCTTTGCAAAACATCGTTAATAGCGTGGCCAAGGTCTTTAAAAGGAGTTTCTGTCTTCGTTAGCCCAGTCGGCACAGAACAGTAGGACGTTAAACACCAACATCACTTCATTTCGTAAACGGAGTGTTTGGTATTACGCTTTGCAGAACATCGTTAATAGCGTGGCTAAGGTCTTTAAAAGGAGTTCCCGTCTTCATTAGCCCAGTCGGCACAGAACAGTAGGACGTTAAACACCATATCATTTCATTTCGTAAATGGGGAGTTTTGTTTTACGCTTTGGAGAGAACATATTTAATAGCGTGGATACCGGCTCAATAAGTAAAATTCCATGTGCTAAGTGTAAAATTAGTGACCTTTTAGTTATTTAACTGTGAAAATAAATCGCCGTTTTGATGGATTAGATGAATTTCTAACCGTTATGATATCTTAATTGAACAGTAATTCGATTCCAACTTTTAAGGACGTTAAACCCCATATCATTTCATTTCATTTCGTATATGTGGAGAAGAACATAGTTAATAGCCTGGATACCAAGTGTTAAAATAGTGAACCGTCGTTATTTGGTGAACACATGATAAAGATTTGCTCGAATTCTAACCGCGTTTTAATTGAACAGCGATTCGATTCCAACTTTAAAGGATCATATAAAAACTATCGTTAGAAACACATATTCAAAAAGTGTTAAAATAGTGTCACTTTAGTTAATTAACTGTGAACACTGTAGTTTAAAACGCAAAGCAAATCGCCGTTATTTGGTAAACACATTATAAAGATTTGCTGGAATTCTAACAATGTCTTAATTGAACAGTAATTCGATTCCAACATTTTTAAGGATCATATTAAACCGATCATTCTAAACAAATATTTAAAAAGTCATTTCTGGCATTTATATAATCATTTGGCGAGCTCAACATAAAAATACGACACAAGGAAGCTAGTTGTATTCCCATTGTGGTCGCTGCCATCATTAAAGACTGATTTGTCTCCAATGGTCAGACTGGCATCTAAAAGAAAATCATCATTATAATTGTGTTAGGACTTTGAAACATCTTTACAGAGTATTGTAAGTAAATGACCAACTTGTGAAAAGGGCCAATTAAAATCTCCTTCTCGCTATTCTCAAGATCTCTGGCTGCTAGCGACTTTCGTCTCGCTTTTAATTAAGAAGTATGACTCGTCTTCAAGGGTTTTGTCGCATCTCTTGGGCTCATCACGTGAATTTATCGAAGTTCATCAACGGAAAAAAATGAGTAGAATGGGAATTGAACTTCAGAAGAAATTACTTTAGGTTGGGTTGGGTTTTTTTTCATTTTTCAATGGACGTCTTTCTAGAAACACGCTTGTGTTGTTATTGACAGAACCTAGACGAAGTAATACGCTTGATGAAATTCGTCACAATATCTAGTAACATTAACTTTTCATTATTTGAAAAGATTGCTCTGAAGACCTTGCGATAAAACGACCAGTGTGCTCGAGATATGGCGGTGATTAATCCGTGTGTAGCATAGTAAAAGGTTAATCGAAGCCTGAGCCATGTGAATGGAATTATCATATATTTGGTGGTATTTTTGTTGTTGAATTCTAACCTGGATTTAGGAAACAGAAGATGGATGTTGGAGTGGTGCTACTGATGTTATTTGAAACGGTTTATTCGACACAGACATGTAAGTATATAGTCGATATATAAGGGTGGTTTATATATGAATATTATATGAAGACGTGGGATGCATGTCATTTCAGAAGGATTTTTACTGTATTTATATTTAGCGTTGTACAACACGTCGTCAATTAATCAATGCAAAACCTCCTTTTTTGTGTGTGAGGGAGAGAAATGGGGTTTAGGTCATTTCGGGACTAACACATGGTTCAATATAATTTCTATAATTCGCTTGCGCGTAGGGGTCTTTAGCAGTGGGAGGTAACCGGAGGACCCGGAGAAAACCCACGAGGTTGGACAGGCGACCCTACTCCTTGTCACGTCAACCGGGGATTCAAAACCACGCCAGTTGACTCAATGACAGGCCTTATGATACAGCACGCACGTGCTAACCATTCGGCCATCCAACCCCCTCCCTTTTTTGTAAACTAACCGTGACTAAATACTGACTTGTCGGGTGTTCGATCCCTGCATTGGCCGAGAAAGTTCATCCAGATTTTCCGGCGTGGTTCTCCCTTGTCAGTGATGCAGGACGGAGGTCCTGACAAGAAAAACTGTCTAGTCGTTCGGATGGGACGAAAAACCGAGGTCCCGTGTACACATTGGCGTGCACGTAAAAGATCCCTTGACAGATGGAATTCGATATAAGAGTAGGCCGTAGTGCCGCTGTCCGGGCAAAATTTCCCTCATAGCACACTGTATGGCGTATGCCCGTCTTCATTAGCCCAGTTCGGAGCAGAACAGTGGGACGTTAAACTCCATTTTATTTTATTTCAAAATTGTTTACTATATCTTAAATAGATAAAATAACAACACCACTATTGATTAGAATGAATCAATGATTTGTTTGTAATGCCGCAGACTGTGAATACTATTGAATTAGAGCTTTACGCCCTTTAAATGTTATTTTATCGAAAACTTTTAATTAGAAACCGAATATGTATTTTTAGTTTCCGTGATATTTACAACTACAGTAAAACATGGTGTTTACAAAAAGAAAATGGTTGTTAAACAGGCATTATGCAAGATCTAAATCCGTCTATTGCAGGTCTTTATTTGGGCCTGAAATGTTATGTAAATTATTAATTAGACATTTATTAACAAAACATGACAAGACCTTAATCGATTCTCGATGCCATCTTATGTATCGGATTTTCTCTGGATTTGAATCCGATTTGCTGCTCAATGCCCATTAATCCGAAAATGGATAATCGAGGCTATGTTTTCTATCGTACTGACTTTAGTACTGATGATCAAGGCTAGGCCTAAAATTCAAACACTAATATCTCGGTTTAGAGTGGAGCTATTTTCAGCATATTCCTTTTACATTACCTAGTTTTTAACTATTATCTAATCTCCCATAATGTATCTTTAATTAGAGGGAGAGAGAGAGAAATGTTGTTTAACGTCCACTCGACACAAACTAGGTCATTTCGGGACTAACATATGGTTTAATTTTATTTCAATAATTCGCTTGCGCATAGGGGTCTTTAGCAGTGGGAGGAAACCGGAGGACCCGGAGAAAACCCATGAGGTTGGACAGGCGACCCTACTTCTTGTCACGTACAACCGGGGATTCGAAACCACGCCAGTCGACTCAATAACAGACTTTATGATACAGCGCGCGCACGCTAACCATTCAGCCATCCAATCCCCCACATTAGTAATGGCCAACGTGAGCTAATAATACTTACACGCTGTTTTTATTTATTCTACAGGGGGTTGTAATTGAGTCAACTGGCTTAGTTTCGATTCCCCGGATGTACTTGACACGGAGTAGGGTCAACTTTCCAACCTCGTGTATTTTCTCCGGGGCCCTCTGCCCCCTCCCCTACTACGCACAAGCGAATTATTGAAATAAAATTGAACCATGTATTAGTCTCGAAATGACCTAGTTTGTGTCGAGTGGACGTTACTCCCCCCCCCATCCTCTCTCTCTCTCTCTCTGTTTAACCTACAATGTCTAGATTTATTAACTGGGTCAACAATGACCGAGGCTACATTTTTGTGTGTGCAAACATCGCAGACCTATTTAGTTTATGTGGACATTTAACATTTCAAATAATGACGTACACACGGCAGTATATGACTGCCATTCCCAAACACCCGATACATGACGTAATAACATTTGAGAAAACGGGGGTGACGGTAGCTAGGTGGGTAAGACGTCCTACTGTTCTGCTCCAAACTGGGCTAATGAAGACGGGTATACGCCATACAGTGTGCTATGAGGGAAATTTTGCCCGGGCAGCGGCACTATCGCCTACTCTTATATCGAATTCCAACTGCCAAGGGATCTTTTACGTGCACGCCAATGTGTACACGGGACCTCGGGTTTTCGTACCATCCGAACGACTAGACAGCTGTCCTTGTCAGGCCCTCCGTCCTGCATCACTGACGAGAGGAAACCACGCCGGAAAATCTGAATGAACTTTCTCGACCAATGCAGGGATCGAACACCCGATTGTCTCATCAAGGGTGTTGTTTTACAATTGTTTTATCAGCTGATCATGAGCAGGGTTGGGTTTGGACCCCCAAACACTCCCACTGGATCCGCCCCTGGAATGTTTTATTAAAGGGCGAAATATGTAAGCGTGTAATCTGTGATGTTCTCTCAAAGATTAAATCTTACTATTAACAAACATTTGGAAATACACACTTTTTGATGACGTCATCTCACACGATTGTTGTAAAGTCAATACATGATTGTAATGTAAAAAGAAAATGGCAGCGTATTAAATTCATTTCTTTGATGTCTCTAGATTCCAACAAAGAGAATTTTGTGTTTTTACGATGAAGAGACTGTTGATTCCTAGTTTGGCTTAACATGATATCGTGTGATTCATAACGAAATCTGTCGGTAATACCACAGCTTGTCTTTACAATCAGAATCTCAAAGACTTCTGGAACGATGTAGAATCGATTGGCTGTGTTTAGATCACAGGGGGCCAAAGAATAGAACAATTTATAAGGGTTAATAGATTATGAAAGTGTATGATATGTCGTATCGACATTTTGAATTTCTTTTTGTTTCCTTTAAAATGATATGGTGATATGTGTTGGTTTCGCTGGATTGATGGTGATCAAATACCATGGAATGAAACGTCTTATTAGTCTGCTCCGATCTGTCTAATGAGAGAGAGAGAGAGAGAGAGAGAGAGAGAGAGAGAGAGAGAGACTAACACTTGGTTCAATTTTATTTCAATAATACGCTAGCCCGTAGGTGTCTTTAACAGTGGGGGGGGGAACCGGGGGACCCGGAGAAAACCTACGAGGTTGGACAGGCGACCCTACTCCTTATCATGTATAAGCGGGGAATCGAAACCACGCCAGTTGACTCAATGAAAGACCTTATGATGCAACGCGGACGCGCTAAATACCCCTACCCGCAAGCGAATTATTGAAATAAAATTGAACCTTATGTTAGTCCCGAAATGACATCGTATGTGTCGAGTGGACGTTAAACCCATCTCTCTTTCTCTCTCTCTCTCTCTCTCTCTCTCTCTCCCCGCCTCTGGTCAAATATGTGTATGGTGTATACAGCCCTGGTTCCTAAGCTAAATTTCTATAAAACCCTACCTAAAGTCGCATGTGGGAAGAGCGATAACAATTTCTCGCTTCCCTTTATCAGGAACCTCGTGGGCTTTCTCCGGGGTTCTCTGCCTCCCCCCCCCCCCCACTGGGAAAGACCCCTACGCTCAAGTGAAATACTGAAAAACAATGGAACCTGTCCTTGATCTATTTTGTTTCGAGTAGACGTTAAACCATATTTCTAACACCATTGCAATAGCTATTTACATTACTATTGAAATTGAAAGCAGTCATTGTAGCTCAGGGAATCTAAATCCGGTTCATTATAATGATGTCTATAAGGAACGGTCGAATCACTTTTAAAAGATAATAGACCAGAGATAGTCGGACATTTCAAGTTTATTGAAGATGTTTGGCACGAATTGATGTCAAAATAAAAAAAAACTTTAATAAAAACAAAATACAGAGCAAACAAACTAGGTGTACTGCGATACTTGAATAATTCAAAGAAATCTTTCCACAGGGGTTGCAGTTAAAGAGGCCTTGTGGGAGATTAGATAAAGAGCTGATAGTTCTCACTATAATAGTTAAAAATGCAATAATGTAAAGGGAATATGCTGAAAATTTCAGTTAAATTGCTCCTCTCTGAACCGAGATATTTGCGTTTGAATTTTAGGCCTAGTCTCGATTATCCGTTTTTTGATTAAATAGTCAATGACCGTTGAGTGGCAAATCGGATTCAAATCCAGTGACATTCCGACATAAGATGACATCGAGAGTTTATTAAGGTCTTTTCATGTTAATAAATGTCTATATAACATTTCAGGCCTAAAGAAAGGCCTGCAATAGGCAGATTTAGCTCTTGCATAATGTATGTTTAATATGATTAATACAATGACATCATTATTAATGTGACGTCATGATGTATGTTTAAATGAGAAAACTAGTGTATCCTCTGATTGTTAAATTCATTATGAAATAAATAGATATCTAGGAATATCGACACTGTTACCTTTGAATAATATACTTTCCAGCGTATAATAATGCATTTTTGATCTTATAAGCTAGGGAATGATTGACATTGATCCCGCCCCATTGATGACTAATAATTATTTATACTCTTAGCACCGGTTAGCTACTCTTAGCATCGGTTAGCTACTTTTAGCATCGGTTAGCTACGTTTAGCACCGGTAGCTGCTCTTAGCACCGCTTAGCATCGGTTAGCTACTTTTAGCACCGGTAGCTGCTCTTAGCATCGGTTGCCGACACTTAGCACCGGTAGCTACTCTTAGCATCGGTTGCCTACTCCTAGCACCGGCTGTCTACTTTTAGCACTGGTAGCTACTCTTAGTACCGCTTAGCACCGCTTAGCTACTTTTACCACCGGTAGCTACTCTTAGCACCGCTTAGCATCGCTTAGCACCGCTTAGCACCGCTGTCTACTCTTAGCAACGGTAGCTACTCTTAGCACCGCTTAGCATCGTTAGCACCGCTTAGCTACTTTTAGCACCGGTTGTCTACTCTTAGCACCGGTAGCTACTCTTAGCACCGGTACCTACTCTTAGCACCGGCTGTCTACTCTTAGCAACGGTAGCTACTCTTAGCATCGGTTAGCTACTTTTACCACCGGTAGCTACTCTTAGTACCGCTTAGCTCCTTTTAGCACCGGTTGTCTACTCTTAGCACCGGTAGCTACTCTTAGCACCGGTACCTATTCTTAGCACCGGCTGTCTACTCTTAGCAACGATAGCTACTCTTAGCACCGCTTAGCATCGCTTAGCACCGCTTAGCTACTTTTAACCCGGTCGCTACTCTTAACATCGGTTGCCTACTCTTAGCACCGGTACCTACTCTTAGCATCGGTTGCCTACTCCTAGCAACGGTAGCTACTCTAAGCACCAGTTAGCTATTTATAGCACCAGTTAGCTACTTATAGCACCAGTTAGCTATTTATAGCACCAGTTAGCTATTTATAGCACCAGTTAGCTACTTATAGAACCAGTTAGCTACCTATAGCATCAGTTAGCTATTTATAGCACTAGTTAGCTACTCTAAGCTCCAGTTAGCTACTCTTAACGCCGGTTAGCTACTTTTACCACCGGTAGCTACTTATAGCACCAGTTAGCTAATTATAGCTACTTATAACAACAGTTAGCTGCTTATAGCACCAGTTAACGCCCATGTAATCTGTGTGGTCGAAACGCCGACCGACCTAGCCCAGGGTGCGGCACTTTAAACACAGACATGTACATGTCGTTGGTTATTCTATAAATACACGGTGATTCTTCTGTCGATAATCCCCATTGGTTTACTTGTGTTGACTTGTTTGGACGAGTATATCGTCAAATTTCACCGAATTTAAAGGACAATATTGGTGTCAGCCATAATTACATATGACTGACACTGTCGTCACTTCCCGTTTCTTCACGTGCTTCTTACACATCTCCCGTAGCAATGATCTCTGTGTTAAAGTTATATTTGGGATGTATTTAACCAGTTCTATCACAAATTTTATAATGACTTGACACCAATATTGTCCTTTAAGCTATATACCTCTAATGTTTATCCTATTCACATTAAAGTCTTACTTGAGCTTTCTTTCAATCCTCGACCATTCGTATGTTCTGTTCTATTCTGTTTCACGGTTTCTTCTCTTATATAGGTGAAACATTTCTTTTTACTTTAACGGTTCCTTAGAGAAGCTTTGTGTTGGTAATGTCCCCATTCTCGTCCATCACACCAACATGGTTTAAAGGCTCAATACCACTCTTGTTGTAACTGAATAATATGTCCCAATCTTTATTCCGGTCAACAAATTGTACTATTTTAGAATATTTCAATTAATTGATGATACAAATTTCATCTTAACACACCTTATTTAAAAATTTTGAAAAATTCAACATAATGGTTTCAAACGTCTAACGTAAACCTTTTCAAATGAAACTTCGATTTAAAAATATTTTCGAACCCTCTGGACAAGTAAAATAGGATTTAATGGATAATTTACACTTAGATAGAGATATTATTTATTTTCTGGAGCTTTCAAGCCAGCAAGAGTGTTATTGTCCCTTTAAGTTTAAAGACGAGACCGAGATCAGTGAGGTTTAACCTTAATACATGCAAGGGTATTACTTTCTCGTCTTCCGCCATATTTAATCTAGATTATTTATTGCACCACGCAGAGATATAGAACAGTAGACGATGTCTTGCTGTTTATTAGGGCTCCATAATAACACTTGGTTTCAAATAAGGATATGCGGTTCTCAGCAGACCTTGGTGTGTAGTCTGAACAATGTGATGAGAGGGAGAGAGAGAGAAAGAGAGAGAGAGAGAGGGGGTAACGTCCACTTGACACAAACAAGGACATTTCGGAACTAACATATGGTTCAATTTTATTTCAAGGGATCTTCAGAAGTGGGAGGAAAACCCAGAGAAAAACCCACGAGGAATCGAAAGCACGCCAGTTGAATATGATGGTAGACCAGTTGTGATATTAATTGGAAGAAATATTTCATCCCCCTTTCGAGATATTTCTTCCGTCGCAAAAATAATTTGTGTTGATTTTTTTTTCAGGCAAATATTAATGAATATATTCAACTGTATTGATGACAAATAATATCAAATCATATTAATAAAAATCTTCAAATGAATTATTGACAAAATATCAACTAAATTAAGATAAAAGCTATCAATGCGTGATGAAAAAAAATATTAATAAATGTATTTAACTAAACTGATGATAAAAAGTTTCAATGATAAAACATATCAATGATAAAACATATAATGATAAAACATATCAACGATAAACACACCAATGATAAAACATATCAATGATAAAACATATCAATGATAAAACACATCAATGATAAAACATATCAATGATAAAACATGTAATAATAAAACATAGCAATGATATCAATGATAAAACACATCAATGATAAAACATATCAATGATTAAAACATATCAATGATAAAACATATCAATGATAAAACATATCAATGATAAAACACATCAACATATCAATGATAAAACACATTAATGATAAAACATAGCAATGATAAAACACATCAATGATAAAACATAGCAATGATAAAATACATTAATGATAAAACATAGCAATGATAAAACACGTAATAATAAAACATAGCAATGATATCAATGATAAAACATATCAATGAAAAAACACATCAATGATAAAACATATCAATGATTAAACATATAATGGTAAATGATAAAACATATCAATGATAAATGATAAAACATATCAATGATAAATGATAAAACATATCAATGATAAACATATAATGATAAAACATAGCAATGATAAAACATAGCAATGGATATCTTTTTTTTTTTTGATAGTTTATTTATAGTTTATAACATATACAGTCAATATACAATCTTCAATATACATAACAGATACCCATACATTAATACACCTATATACATATTAGATCATTAATTATATTTCGGCGTTTGGATGGCCGAATTATTAGCGTGTGCGCTTTGTATCATAAGGTTTGTCATTGAGTTATTTGGCGTGCTTCGATTCACCTTTCCAACCTCGTGAGTTTTCTCCGGGTCCTCGGGTATTGAAATGAAATTGAACCATATGTTAGTGCCGAAATGATCTAGTTTGTGTCAAGTGGACGTTAAACCCTACCCTCTCTCTCTCTCTCTCTCTCTCTCTCTCTCTCTCTCCCCTTTAGTCCTAAATCACATACAAGCTTGGGCTTCGACGTCACACCACTGAACTCAAATACATTGATTTTCATAAATAACGGTATTATTATAAATGTCCACCATTACGTGCTATAACAGTTTTATTCGTCTATCACCTATGTGTAATGTCATTTCGTCTCAATGCCCAGTATGACATGACCAATATCTATAAGTAATAATATAACACGAAGCCAGACTGCGACTAGGAGTTGACACAAGGTGTGTCATTGAGTCAACTGACCTGGTTTCCATTCTCCGCTTGTACGTGACATTAAGTATGGTCGCCAGTCCAACCTCGTGGGTATTCTCCGGGTCCTCCGGTTTCCTCCAACTGTTTAAGACCCCTACGCGCAAACGAATTATTGAAAAAAAATTGAACCGCATGTTAGTCCCAAAATGACCTTTTTTGTGTCGAGTGGACATTAAACTCTCAATCGAATTTCAATCTCTAGCTTCTGGTTATTCCAGTCTACGCCGATAGTATTTATTGGGCATGCTCTCCAGATAAGAATATAGCGTCACCTTTTGACATGACTAATTGTGGAATATGCCTAGCCTCGTTTTTCGAGTCCCTTATTACAAATAGCGATGAAAAGTATTATGGTACACGATTCGTGTACCAATTGTTAAATGTTTATTTTGTCTTAAATATTGGATATCAGAAGGCCATCTTTTCCCGGTAAGATCACAACATCAATGTTGATTTAAACCGACAAATAAATCGTGTTTTCAGTGTCGAAGATTTTGGATGATATTGAGTTAGAGACTTAGTTACTTTAAGATACGTGTATAGAAATTACTCGGATTAAAACTAACCCAGTCGGTTATTGCGATATTGTTTAATAGATGCAATATCAATTTTGTTTTATTCCAGTTCAAGTTAATCAATTCTAATACCACGCATGGACGAGACGCAAATCAATGTCTCTGCCTTGGTTTAGCAAATATTATTCTTTATAATTCAATTTCTGTGTTAAAAGCCGGGATTTGTTATCAAAGGCAACATTTGATATTTACGAAATAAACTCTTCAAACTACTCCCAAGTTACAGCCTAAATTTAATTATACGGAAGACTTGTTGAGGAGAATTCGATTGGTGAGGAAACAACACCTATGGCATTGACATTTTCAAGGAACAAATTTCCCGCGAGTTATCCCTAATGATTAAAAGAAGAGGCAACGAGTGGAAGCTACATTCTATTTTTTTTTTTACCATCACGAATAGTTGAACATCAATTCATATAGATTTCTGCCGACCGTGTTCCTAAGTTAGCATCGTATTTTATTATATATATATCAGAAGTCAAATTGTGTGTTCTGTGTGTGTGTGTGTGAGAGTGAGAGAGAGAGAGAGAGAGAGAGTGAGAGTAACGTCCACTCGATACAAACTAGGTCATTTCAGGACTAACATATGGTTCAATTTTATTTCAATTATTCGCTTGTGCGTAGAGGTCTTCAGGTTGAACAGGCGACTCTACTCCTTGTCACGTACAGCCGTTGACTCGAAACCACGTCAGTTGACCCAATGACAGACCTTATGATACAACGCTTACACGCTAACTATTCGGCCATCCACTCCCCCGGGGCGAAAAGAAAACCAGTTTAAAGAAACGGTATAGGAAATCACTGTAGCCTTATCTCTGGTCCTTTCCCCGATTAGTGAAGCTATAAAAGTGTTTATGTCTGGTATCTGCTTTATGTCACTTACAAGGGATAATCTTTCGATTTTATGACATAGATTCAGTACCAGTAATGTCACAGAGAGAGAGAGAGAGAGAGAGAGAGAGTGAGTACACAAACTAGGTTATTACGGGACTAACACATGAGAGAGGTGCTTTAACGTCCACTCGACACATTTCAGGACTAACATATGGTTCAATTTTATTTCAATAATTCGCTTGTGCGTAGGGGTCTGTAGCAGTGGGAGGAAACCGGAGGACCCTGAGAAAACCCACGAGGTTAAACAGAGAACGCTACTCCTTGTCACGTACAACCGGGGATTCGAAACCACACCAGTTGACTCAATGACAGACTTTATGATGCAGCGCGCACACGCTGGCCATTCGCTGCCCCCGCCCTCCACCTGCACCCCATGTCACATAGAAACCTTATAGACAAAGGTCTTCCTGGAATAAGCTAAATACTGTACTGTAAATGAGGGGGTGGACGGCTGAATGGTTAGCGTGCGCGCGCTGTATCATAAAGTCTGTAATTGAGTCGACCGGCGTGGTTTCGAATCCCCGGTTGTACGTGACAAGGAGTAGGGTCGCCTGTCCAACCTCGTAGGTTTTCTCCGGGTCCTCCGGGTCCTCCGGTTTCCTCCCACTGCTAAAAACCCCTATGCGCAAGCGAATTATTGAAATAAAATTAAACCATATGTTATTCCCGAAATGACCTAGTTTGTGTTGAGTGGACGTTAAACCCCATTTCTCTCTCTCTCTCTGTACTGCACTGGTTTTCAATCTTTTTATACTCGTTGACTGGTAAATAGAAGACATATAAGGCAGACATGAACAAAACAACATTATTTATATAGTGGTATTACACATCGTCACCGACAAGGAAATCTAATGAAATGGGGTTTAACGTCCTACTGTTCTGCTCCGACTGAGCTAATAAAGACGGGCTTACGCCATACAGTGTGCTATGAGAGAAATTTTGCCCGGGCAGCGGCACTACGGCCTACTCTTATATCGAATTCCAACTGCTATGGGATCTTTTACGTTCACGCCAATGTGTACACGGGAACTCGATTTTTCGTCCCATCCGAAAGACTAGACAACTGTCCTTATCAGGTACTCCGTCCTGCATCACTGACAAGCGGGAAACCACGCCGGAAAATCTGGATGACGTTAAACGCCATTTCAATATAAAATGAAATTTCTACAGCTATATGAAATAAACAATAATGTCAGAAATAGAATGTCCTGACATTTTCAGAGGGAAATATTCACATGTTCCTTATTCATTGACAGGTGTCTCGTTTCGCTGACCAGCAGGAAATTTTTACGGACCGGTGTTTGAAAACCACTGCTAGAGAATAACACCATGCATAATTTAGTATACGTCTTGTTCAATAGTCTAGGAACACTAAACTAGTCACATTATACATTTATTCCTGGGAACACTTCACCATCAACACTTAAAATAAACAAATGGTGGTCTCGACTTTCCACTGTGTATTGACAACAATTATTAGTGATGATTGCGCGGATGTCGTTAATGAAACGATGTCACATCTATATAAATAGATGTGGGTGTGTGTTCTTCCATCATGCTTCGTCGCCGCGATCCACCCCACACGTGGTATCAAATGAACCAGTATGGCCCCGTGAATGTTTTGGGCCCCGGGCGAATTTGAGCCCCGGACGAGTTAGGGTTCCGGACCAACTTGGGCCCCGCGCCACGATCCATGTGGTATCAAATGAACCAGTATGACACCGTGAATGTTTTAGGCTATCGAATTTGGCCCCCGGGCGAATTTGGGCCCCGGATGAATTTGAGCTCCGGACGTGTTAGGCTCCCGGACGGACCTTGGCCCCGGTCGAATTTAGGTCCTGGGCGAACTGTGCCCCACTGGTAAAGACCCTTACGCGCAAGCGAATTATTGAAATAAAATTAAACCATACGTTAGTCCCGAAATGACCTAGTAAGTATACGTGAAACCCACCACTCTCTCTCTCTCTCTCTCTCTTCTCCCCCTCTCTCTCTCTCTCTCTCTCTCTCTCTCTTTCTCTCAATAACCAAATTTAATGTATATGGATCTTTCAAATTGGTTATTTTATTAATAATCGAAATTCTGATGTTACTGGATCAATATTAGACAATTAATGATTTTCTTAGAAAACTCCCTCGGTAATAAAACACTTATGTCATTGTGTCCAGAAGGAAATAATATGTCTTGAATTCCTGGCTCCATGTAAAGTCTGTAGTATGTTTTAGATTCAAGATATATCATTTTTGTAAGTTTTACCGTATCCTTTTGTTCGGTTTCACATTCAGCTGGAAGCTTATGTTAACTGAGATGATTCAAATATCGTTTTAACAAAAGGAGCGTAGTGACAGTAAACCAGCTAGTTTTGTTAAGCTATTCACATTAAGAATATAGCTACTGGTAATCTATCTGTCAGAAACAGAATCATATTTAAAAACAACATGTTGATACAGACACGGGTTCATATATATAAAAAGACATGGGGTTTAACGTCCTATTGTTCTGCTCCGAACTGGGCTAATGAAGACGGGCATACATCATACAGTGTACTATGAGGGAAATTTTGCCCGGACAGCGGCACTACGGCCTACTCTTATATCGAATTTCAACTGTCAAGGGATCTTTTACGCGCACACCAATGTGTACACGGGACCTCGGTATTTCGTCCCATCCGAACGACTAGACAGCTGTCCTTGTCAGGCCCTCCGTCCTGCATCACTAACATGGGGGAACTACGCCGGAAAATCTGGATGAACTTTTTCGACCAATGCAGGGATCGAACACCCTACCTCCAGGCTAGCGAGCCAGCGTCTTACCCACTTAGCCACCGCGTGACCTGTCGATTCAGAAACAAATCCATATATAAAAACAACGTACTGATACAGTAACAAAAGGTTATTTATTGGTGAACAAAATATTGTTCAATCATGCCCCTACTTCGAGAACACCGGATACTGCTTCACAAGAGTGGAATTATGCGGTGGATGCGCGATTAAGAAGTAAAAACGTTTTAGTACTACACGGTATATGAAAGAAGTGGGATTGGACGGTCTAGTAGTTTAACGCTTGTGCGTGAAATCACAAGGTCTCTCATTGAGTCGAGTGGCGTGTTTTCGATTCCCCACTTGTACGTGATAACGAGTTGGGTTATCTCCGGGTCCTCCGATTTCTCCCCACTGCTACAAATACGCCCTCCTCCTCTCTCTCTCTCTCTCTCTCTTCTCTCTCTCTCTCTCTCTCTCTCTTTAACTCTGAGAGAGGCCTCACCATAGGCCTACGTTTGTATTAAATATTAGCAGTGACATTTATGGAAATATTTAATGGGGTAACTGTACGTGAAGGGTTCGTCTCGCTATTTCTTCTTTCAAATGTAACATAAATCAAACGAAAAGAACTTAAAAACTTTACGCTGGTTCGTCATCTATGTTGGATTCCTTCTAGATGCTTATCAACTACTTGGGCCATTTAAGATAATATTGATGGGTGTTTTAGATGATTGATATTAATGTCAAAATAAGAACCAGTAATTGTTGTTAATATCGATATTGTCACTCCAGAGAAGTTATAATGGCCATTTGTATCTCTGGCCAGATGTAAGGTTCCTATACAATCTCTCGGAAGAGATAACCCATAAAATAGCATGGTACCTTGTGCTTTATTGTCAACCGAAGAGAGAGAGAGAGAGAGAGAGAGTAGGTCACTTCGGGACTAACATGTGGTTCAATTTTCTTTCAGTAATTCACCTATAATAATAATTATCAACATACACTTACATGGCCGCGGATAACCGACTAGTACCTTATGCTGCTATGTCGGATAGACCTAATTGACTAACGTATCAAGTACAATCACTTATTTATATGGAATTACTTCTAATCACTTGTCGAGATCAAGTGTTGACCAAAGGCCCGCCGGTCAGGACATTGACCAAGGCCCACACAAGTACGCGCCGAAGGGGCGTCACAAGCGCGCCAAAGGCGCGCGAGCGTCTGGGGGGGGGGGGGGATTCTGCCCCCAGGAAAATTTTGAAAATTGACAACCGCATACCCATTTTCCAAGCATTTCAGACCAAAGCAGAAGAAGGCAAATTTTTGATTTCCTGATACAATTAGATAACAGAATGACCTAAAAGTACTATCATTAGGAAAGAAGGAAGGAGAGGACAGGACACAGCCTGTGTCCTGTCCTCTCCTTCCTTCGTTCTTTCTTTTCTTTCTTTTCTTTCCTCCCCTCTCCTTCCTCTTTTTTCTTTTTTCCTTTTTTTTCTTTCTCTTTTTTCTTTATAGGCTTAGGCCCACTTTTTTTAATGAGCTTAGGCCCACCTGTCACGGACAGGTGAACAGGTGGGCCCAGTCCGGCACTGGTGTTGACATAAATAAGCATTGATGTAGAAATTTACACGTCCACCCGACACAAACTAGGTGGCAGGGTGTTGAACTGTCTGATGATAAAGAAAAAGCACGCGACCGTGCGACTTTTGTCATGGAAAGTGATTTTTTTTACCATTTGTTTATGTAGCTGAGTGGGGGGAGGGGGTGAACCCCAGAAATCCCCCCTCTGGATCCGCCCCCCTGCTTACATAAATAATAATGTGTCACCATTTGCTTAAATCTATTGATTATACTTGATAACGTATTTCATGGTTATGCTATTAATTTCTACTCCCAAGAAAAAATGGCCATCAAATTTTCTGCGAAATCTCCATCAAATGCCACGTCAACAGATTCTCATTAAGATGTTGAAATGTCAAGAGTTTCTGTGGATTTAAAAGTGTATTGCAAACATATTTTGTAAGTCACTTTAGCCTACTCCAACACCCTGCTTGTTTACCGAGGTGGTCTAATAATAGGAGCCGCGGTGGTGCAGTGAGTAAGACCTTGACTCGCTAGCCTGGATGTGACCCCCCCCCCCCTTGTCCGTGATGCAGTACAGAGATCCTGACAAATGAAAATGAAATGAAATGGGGTTTAACGTCCTACTATTCTGCTCCGAACTGGGCTAATGAAGACGGCATACGTCATACAGTGTGCTATGAGGGCAGTTTTGTCCGGACAGCGGCACTACGGCCTATTTTTATATCGAATTCCAACTGTCAAGGGATCTTTTACGTGCACGCCAATGTGTACACGGGACCTCGGTTTTTCGTCTCATCCGAAAGACTAGACACCTGTCCTTGTCAGACCCTCCATCCTGCATCACTGACATAGGAAATCCTGACAAGGGACAACGCAGAACAATCAATAAATCTTGAAAATTGCCGTCTGTAGTGAGAGAGGGAGAGGTCATTTCGGGACTAACATATGGTTCAATTTCACTTCAATAATTCGCTAACGCTTAGGGGTCTTTAGCTGTTGGAGGAAACCCTGAGAAAACCCATGGGGTTGGGAAGGCGACCCTAATCCTTTGTCTCAAAACATAAGCTCAGAATCGACCCCCCCCCCCTCTCCTTCCCCCGCTTATTTCAACCCAATAGAAACACCCTCTCCTTCGCTAAAATAAGCTCGCTTATCAAACTCAGTGGATATTCTAGTCTCTTGTAAATGCCACATCGTGAAGCTAGAGGTTAATTTAACTTGTCCAATTGAAAGGAAATCAATGAAAGCTATAAGGTTTTCAACACTTCTAGTAACGAATAATGGATAGGATAAAATTCTAACAAATTCCACATGCAAATGGAAGTATGCATTTAGGCCGTCAATCAAGAATGCTTGATGCTTTCATATCTGGTTCTATCTACGATTTCTATGACCTTGAACAACCCGTTTCATCAGACGTAAAGGGCAGTAAATATAGGATTACACGTGCAATCTGATTTAGACACAGATCCTATTTCGTTTCGTTTTTTATAGTTCAAAATTTCGTTTTTCTTTACTACACTTGGATCTGGAAGAGTTGTTATCAGCCAATGAAACGGGCTGATACGGCGAGAGAAAGGGAGATGGGGGCTTAACGTCCACTGGACACAAAATGGGTCATTTCGGGACTAACATATGGTTCAATTTTATATCAAGAATTCGCTTGCGCATAGGGGTCTTTAGCAGTGCGAGGAAACCGGAGGACCTGGAGAAACGCCACGAGGTTGGACAGGCGACCCTACTCCTTGTCACGTGCAACCGGGGATTCGAAACCCCGAGTTGACTCAATGACAGGCCTTATGATAAAGCGCGCACGTGCTAACCATTCGGCCACCCAACCACCCGATTAGTGTCAGGTTCTCCCACAGCACATTAGTGACATGGCTTATGTTCGACTTCACTAGCCCAATCGGTGCGACGTGACAAGGAGTAGGGTCGCCTGTCTAACCTCGTGGGTTTTCTCCGGGTCCTCCAATTTCTTCCCACTGCTAAAGACCCCTACGCGCAAGCGAACTATTGAAATATAATTAAACCATATGTTAGTCCCGAAATGACCTAGTCTGTGTCGAGTGGAGTTAAACATCTCTCTCTCGTCAATTAATCAATGCAAAACCTCCTTTTTTGTATACAGGTCACAATTCTATGGAATACAATTACTGCTTTTTACTGAGCGACGTTTCGACTAGGCTTCTCTAGTCATTATCAAGCTATGATAAAAAATGAAAATATGACAGGACAATATATACATGTACACCACAATGCTAAGTTAATGATGACAAACCAGGGATGTAACTTAATTACGTGTACCTAATGGTAATCTGATTTAATTGTACGCTAATAAGTAATACGTCAACTCGCTCCAGGTGGTAAAGTCGATTACCTAAGGCACCAAATAACTGAAATACTAGCAAAGGCATCTACCAAGCAGCAGACGACCAATGTGTCCCGCCAAGAAAGGAAAGCCCTCAATGACCTAAAAGACGACAGATCTATCACAATTGTTTCCGCCGACAAGGGAAAAGCAACAGTCATCATGAATACTCACGAGTACCTCACAACGGTCAACGGTTTACTCCAAGATCCAGCAACATATAGAAGAATCCGCAAAGACCCAACAAACGCGCACAAGGACAGCCATGAAAACTTGCTTAAAAAACTAAAAGAAGACAAACAGATCTCTGAAGCTCTCTATTACAAGCTCAGACCAAACCACCCTCGACCACCTTATGCCAGGGCTACTATAAAAATCCATAAAAACCCCATGAAAGCCCGTCTGCTGGTGTGTTCTCGAGATTCAGTCTTCTACAACACAGCCCAATATTTATCAAAACTACTTTCCTCACTTGGCACAACTGCATCGTCCTTCATCAAAGATTCAGGTGAATTCTGTGAGAAACTGCAGAATATTCAAAACCCCGGGAGGATGGTCTCATATGATGTTGTAGATTTGTTTACAAATGTACCAAGGGAAGAGGCCCTGAAGATTCTACGCAAGCGCATAGAAAGTTTAGAAAACCCACTAGAGACTTCCCTATCAACAGACAACATCATACTCTTGTTGAAACAATGCATCAATTCAACATATTTCTCCTGGGGTGACGATTTTTACGAACAGACCAATGGATTACCCATGGGAAGCCCCCTCTCCCCTTTAATTTCAGAAATATTTTTAACTGATTTAGAAGAGAAGGCGCTTCAAACATCCACCGTAACCCCAACATGCTTCTTTAGGCAAGTGGATGATACCTTTGTTATTATCAATCAACAAGATGATCCAGAAACACTGTTACAACACCTCAACAGGCAACACCCACGTAAAAAATTCACAATGGAAACCGAAAATGATAACCAACTACCTTTCCTCGATGTTTGTGTATCTAAAACCAACAACTCGATCCGCACCAGTGTCTATAGGAAACCAACTCACACCGACCAATACATTCACTTCAAATCTAATCACCCGAATAGCGTCAAATCGGCCACAATTTCAACTCTGGTGAACCGTGCGAAAAAGATATGTGATCCTGAGAGCCTCTCCAAGGAAATTGATCATCTCAAACATGTCTTCACAAATTTCAACGGCTATCCAGGGAAGTTTGTGACAAACGCCATCAACAAGACCCTGTCGGCGAGTGCAGCTAAACCAAAAACCCCGACTGCCCCAGTCAGAATCTTCCTGCCTTTCAACGGCAAAGTCTCCTACCAAATCAAACGGCTACTAATGCAACAACCAGAAATAGATGTAACTTTCACAAAAAGCTACAGCACTAAAGATATATTAAGAGCCAATGGTAAACAAAATCCTACACAACCACCACAACCAAAGGGATGTGTTTATCAAATAGTATGCAATTGTGGGATTGCATACATCGGGGAGACAAAGCGACCATTAAATAAAAGGATAGATGACCACAAGTCGAAAGCAGCAACCAACAACTCAGCTGTAGCTGAACATTTGAACTCCAACCCTCGCCACAGAGTCCAATGGTCCAACGTAAAACCACTATGCAAGAATATAAGCAACAAGAGAGCGCGCCGATTACATGAAGCCATTCATATACGACGACACAAACCAACGATGAACAGAGATCAAGGATTGTTCCTCCCCAGGGCGTATGATATTCTTATCACATAATCAAGGCTAAGCATAATTCTACTTTTTTCTTTTTTATCATATTTAATACTTATCAATATTCCAGTAATAACTTTAAGTTTGTAATAACCATCATAATATGCAAAAATGACAACTAATAATTCCCAACTATTTTTGCTTTTCAGGCATTTCTGCTTTTCAGGCCTGCGGTTATTGTAATTTAATGCACTCAATATTTCTAACCCTGCTTTTCTACATCACCATAACATCCAGTGAAGTACCACTCAATATTTTAAATTGTCAACCTTCAGGGGACTATTGATCATTTGTGCAGTCATTGTTCTAAGGGTTTTTCGTATATCAGTGTAATCACTCGCATCAACATCCACATATCAATTATTTTGGTCATAACACAAATCAAATCTCATCTTCGTGGGATGTTGTCATTATCAAAACCTCATCAAATCGTTGTAAATACTCCACAACAATCTATTCTTTTACCATTTGTATTTATTTCAGTGAAAGGGGTCGTTGATAACATTTCATCAATTTTCATTTTCTTGCAACGTTTGTATTATTAAAACCCACTAATCACTGTGTATACTCCACAACAACTTATCCATTAATCAATTAGTCAATTTTTTAGGTTAATTGGTATTATTACTTATTAGCGTACAATTAAATCAGATTACCATTAGGTACACGTAATTAAGTTACATCCCTGGTTTGTCATCATTAACTTAGCATTGTGGTGTACATGTATATATTGTCCTGTCATATTTTCATTTTTTATCATAGCTTGATAATGACTAGAGAAGCCTAGTCGAAACGTCGCTCAGTAAAAAGCAGTAATTGTATTCCATAGAATTGTGACCTGTATACTCTATTTCAATTACTAAATGCCATTGAAACACTCCTTTTTTGTGTGTGAGGGAGAGAAATGGGGTTTAGGTCATTTCGGGACTAACACATGGTTCAATATAATTTCTATAATTCGCTTGCGCGTAGGGGTCTTTAGCAGTGGGAGGAAACCGGAGGACCCGGAGAAAACCCACGAGGTTGGACAGGCGACCCTACTCCTTGTCACGTACAACCAGGGATTCAAAACCACGCCAGTCGACTCAATGACAGAGAGAGAGGGAGAGAAAGACACAGAGAGAGGCTTAACGTCCACTCGACACAGACTAGGTCATTTCGGTTCAACTTTACCCCCCCCCCCCACACACACACATAGACCGAGTTAATGAATACGAGCATACGCCATACACTGCGTTATGGGGGAAATTTGCCCGTCATTTCGGTTCAACTGATCACTGTCAGGACTTTTTTTATTTTACTTGCACACCAGCGTGTACACGGGATCTATTATTTTAAGTACCATTTGAACGACTAGACACTGTAGAAATCCATGCTAGAAAATACCGCCTTAAACAATTAGCCGAAATGAAATGAAATGGGGTTTAACGTCCTACTGTTTTGCTCCTATACTGGGCTAATGAAGACGGGCATACGCCATACAGTGGGCTATAAAGGAAATTTTGCCCGGGCAGCGGCACTATAGCCTACTCTTATATCGAATTCCAACTACCAAGGGATCTTTTACGTGCACGCCAATGTATGCACGGGGCCTCGTTTTTTCGTCCCATTCGAACGATTAGACAGCTTTCCTTGTCAGGCTCTCCATCCTGCTGCACCACTGACAAGGAGAAATCACGTCGGAAAATCCCAATGAACTTTCTCGGCCAATGTAGGGATCAAAACACATTGAGCCACTGCAGAACCTAGTGACGATGAATCTGGAAGACTATTAAACATACACTATGCAAGAGCTAAATCTGCCTATTGCAGGTCTTTCTTTAGGCCTGGATTGTTTTCTAAATTATTAATTAGGCATTAATTAACTTATCCAGGCCATAATCAACTCTCGATGGCATCGGATTTCTCCGATATTAAATAGATTAGAACAGTTCAACATGCATTATGCAAGAGCTAAATCTGTCTGTCGCAGGTCTTTCTTTAGGCCTGAAATGTTATCTAAATTATTAATTAGGCATTAATTAACTTATCCAGACCATATTCAACTCTAGATGGCATCGCTAACATGCGATCTTAAGTGGATTATGAGCTGATTTACTGCATAACTTTCCTTCTCGATTCAACGATTAAATGGATAATCGAGACTATGCTGTTTATCGTACTGACTTTAGTAATGATGACCGAGGCTAGGCAGAAAATCATTCGCTTATTTCTCTGTTCGTAATGGATCAATTTGAATGAAATTTTCAGCAAATTGCCTTTACGTTATCTAGTTTTTAATTATTATAGTGAGAACTGCCAACTCGTTATCGTATCTCCCATAATGTATCTTTCAGTCATATTTTGATTTAAGCGAAAACTGAAGGAGCGAGACATAGCTTCGAACAACCAAGACGCTGGTTGAAATTATTGTACAAGTCTTGTCAAACATTCAAAGGCTAATATCTTCTCTCGCAATAGAGTAATTTGAATGAAATTTTCCAATTATTCATTTTGCATTTTCTATTTTCGAACTATTTTAGCGAGAATGGCGAGTTCTTTATCTAAATCTTACATAATGTATCTTTAATTGTTTTCCTTATTTTCAGATTACATGGCAGAACGGTGTCCTCGGGGTTTACTCAAAATGCAGGATTTGGGAATATTTTCAGGACGTCTGCAGCTTACCAATACTCCATTATATTCTGTACTCATGGACTGTCGTATGGTTCTTGTAGCACCACCAGGATTTCACCTGGCTATCCAGTTTGAACTCATGGATCTAGCAGGCAGCAGTAAATATTGTCATGGGGATTACATTCAGCTTCTAGATGGAGCTTCTATACGCTCAATATCCATCAGAGGTAAACTATTTTCTATGTTCTTTACAATTAAATGTAAAATCGTAAAAAAAGGGTATCTAAATATCCAATGTTCCTTTTTATGTCCGTATTGCACACAGAGATCTATCTATTTCATAGAATACATCTCAGTCCTTTTCAATTCCATTAAATGGAAGTAGAATAAATACGTAAAATGTCGGCCAACTAGCCCAGTATCTGTTCAAAAGAGGTGCTGTCCGTAGACAGACAGCCGAAGTTTAGTATGGTTGGGCTCGCGACTCACGGTGACTCAGTGAGCGAGGTCCTTACTCCATTCCGCTTTTGGCCGAGAAAATTATTCGTGATTTTCCTTGCCCTGTCCCTACCCATCGTGTCAGTGTTGCAGGGCGTATAGCCTGGTAAGGACAAATATCTTGTCGTCAATGGTGACTCAGTGAGCGAGGTCCTTACTCCATTCCGCTGTTGGCCGAGACAATTCCTTGTGATTTTCCCTGCCCTGTACCTACCCACCGTGTCAGTGTTGCAGCTAGGATTTAAGGGGGTGATATGAGATATGAGTCTGTACTTGGATGAACTTGTAAATTACTTATATTATAATCGTTATGAATCTACACACTGCAATGAAGAATCTCATGCCTAATGCTAGGTTTTCACTATCACGATTCGTGAGTAATCGTGGTGATCCTATCACGTCGTATCAGTCGTAGCAATCGTGTTGATCGTATCGAAACGGGGGGTTGGATGGCTGAATGGTTAGCGTGCGCGCGCTGTATCATAAAGCCTGTCATTGAGTCAACTGGCGTGGTTTCGAATCCCCGGTTGTACGTGACAAGGAGTAGGGTCGCCTGTCCAACCTCGTGGGTTTTCTCCGAGTCCTCCGGTTTCCTCCCACTGCGCAAGCGAATTATGTAAATAAAATTAAACCATATGTTAGTCCCGAAATGACCTAGTTTGTGTCGAGTGGACTTAAAGCCCCATTTCTCTCATTCTCTCTAGTGGAGAATGGTGATAGGGACAGTTGTCAGGGGGCAGGGTTAATGTCCACTCGATACGAATGATGTCATTTCTGTTTTAACATTGTATGGTTATTTTTTTTTTCGATCAACTAACATATGGTTTAATTTTATTTCAATAATTCGCTTGCGCGTAGGGGTCTTTAGCAGTGGGAGGAAACCGGAGGACCCGGAGAAAACCCACGAGGTTGGACAGGCCACCCTCACCTTGTCACGTACAACCCACGACAGTGCGAACCTAGCATTAACACAGATCCAGCAGGAAAGTATGACATTCTACCCTAAAATTTTTCCGACGTGGTTTCCCCTTCTCAGTGGTGCAGAACGGAGGGCCTGACAAGGACAGCTGTCTAGTCCTTCGGATGAGACGGAAAACCAATGTCCCGTGTATACATTAGAATGCACGTAAAAGATCCCTTGGCAGTTGGAATTCGATATAAGAGTAGGCGATAGTGCCGCTGCCCGGGCAAAATTTCCCTCTTAGCACACTGTATGGCGTATGCCCGTCTTCATTAGCCCAGTATAGGAGCAGAACAGTAGGACGTTAAACCACATTTCATTTCATTTCTCTACCCTAAATTAGGATGCTAATTGATTTCAGTTTATTGAGGATCCCCTGTCGTCATAATCCCAGATCGAGCAGAAACATAGGACATTAATCCCCAATTCATTTCATTGCCGTGAGGACCCATAATTATGTAAGGTGGGGGTTGGTGGCCGAAAGGTTAGCGTGTGCGCGTTGTATCATAAGGTCTGTTATTGAGTCAACTGGCATGGTTTCGATTCTCTGCTTGTACGTGACAAAGATTAGGGTCGCCTTCCATCCTCGTGGCTTTTCTCCGGGTCCTCCGGTTTCCTCTCACTGCTAAAGACCCCTACAGGCAACCAAATTATTAAAATAAAACCGAACCATATGTTAGTCCTGAAATGACCTAGTTTGTGTTGAGTGGACGTTAAACAAGCTCTCTCTCTCTCTCTCTCTCTCTCTCTCTCTCTCTCTCTCATTTCAGTGAGGATCCATAACGATGTAATGTATATAATAGTCGCTATCACAAGTCTATCTGGTAATCGTGTTAATAACAGTTAACACGGTCTATTTGAGGGGAACGGTTACAATGAAGCCTAATTCATATGTTGACAAAATAAACCGCGGCTAGACAGTATACAAAATTTACGCTATTGACAACCCCGCGTATGCCATTCATTAAATACCAGTTCCGGCGAGTACTCGGGATCGGAGAATTGCTTAAGTGGTTAATTTCAATGTTTTGAGTAGACTTGCGTTTCAATATTTGCTAAACGAACACTTGCTTACATTGTGATATCGTTGTCTGAAATGTTCCGTTTGATTTCGTGTGAAGGAATCTTGGCAATATGTATTTATATAAGTGTTAGTTTTCTCCGAAAATAACGTATTGTTCAATGAAAAGGTTATTCTAAAGATGTAGCGATTACACACGATCTTGGCGATTAAATTCTAATGGTTTTTGTTATAAATGGGGAAAGGAGGGGGATTTCCAGTTTGTACGTGACAAGTAGTAGGGTCGTCTGTCCAACTTCGTGGGTTTTCTCAGTGTCCTCCGGTTTCCTCCCACTGCTAAATACCGCCATGGGCAAGCGAATTATTGAAATCAAATTGAACCATATGTTAATCCAAAAATGAACCAGTTTATGCCAAGTGGATGTTAAACCCTATTTCTACCCCTCTCTTTGTTAAATTTCTAAATCAAAAAGTTTCTATCAAAGACTTTAAAGGTACATTATGGGTGATTAGATAAGGAGTTGGCAGCTCTCACTGTAATAGTTAAAAACTAAATAATGTAAAGGGAATTTGCTGAAAATTTCAGTCAAATTGGTCTACTCTGAACCGAGATTTTAGCAATGGAATTTTCGGCCTAGCCTCGATCATCATTACTAAAATCGGTACGATAAAAAAAAACATAGTCTCGATTATCCATTTCATGATCAAATCATGAATGGAAGTCGAACGGCAAATCGGAACCTAATCCAATAAACATCGCAGGCTAACGATGACATCGAGAGTTGATTATTGTCTGGATAAATTAATTAATGTCTAATTAATAATTTATATAACAGTTCAGGCCTAAAGAAAGACCTGCAATAGGCCGATTTGGCTCATGCATAATGTATATTAAAGGGAATAAACATATCAGTAGCCCGTTCTAAGATAAATATCATTTGTTTATAAGTGAATGAGCTGCTTAACCAACTACACACATACATAATTAATTAAAAGTACGGTGCTCAGTGCAAAGTCAATTAAAGTCGCTGATTCGATCGAGAATGTTTCAAACAACCTTAAATTTTTCAAGACTTAATCTACGCTAAATTGTTCTCAAATTAATTATTTAATATTTAATTAAGAAACAAAATACCATGGATAATGTTTGGTGTTGAACTGAAACGGGTGACACAGGGGACCATTAACTGATTGTATTCAACACTGTTTATATGGTGTGGTAAAGTGGGTAAGACGCTGGCTCGCTAGCCTGGAGGTCGGGTGTTCGAAAGTTTATCCAGAGTTTCCGGCGTGGTTCCTCCTTGTCAGTGATGCAGGACGGAGGGTCTGACAAGGTCAGCTGTCTAGTCGTTCGGATGGGACTGAAAACCGAGGTCTCGTGTACACATTGGCGTGCGCGTAAAAGATCCCTTTGATATAAGAGTAGACGACCGTAGTGCCGCTCATAGCACACTGTATGGCGTTAAACCACATGTCATTTCATTTCTGTTTATATGGTAGGCAAAGGATGCTGAACGTAATTTTCATTTCAGCATATCTTTGTAAATACTTTTATCCAAACACAACGATTTCTCGACTGATACTTTTTTTAGAGTTTTCACTTTCGTATGACGACAACTAAATTTGTAGTTTTATTTCATTTTTATTTTTTTTATTATTATTATTATTTATTTTTTTTTGGAGGGTGGTGGGGCGGCGGCGAATGGTTTAACGCGTGTGCGCTAAATGATAAGGTCTAACATTGAGCCAAGTAGCGTGGTTCCGATTTCCTGCTTTTACGTGACAAGGAGTTGGGTCGCCTGTCTAATCTAGAATATTTTCTCCTGGTCTTCCGGTTTCCACCCACTGGAGGACGTTAAACACCCACTCTCTCTGGTCCTCCGGTTTCCTACCACTGCTAAAGACCCCTACGCGCAAGCGAATTATGAAAATAAAAAGATTAAACCATATGTTAGTCCCGAAATGACCTAGTTTGTGTCGAGTGGACGTTAAACCCCATTTCTCTCTCTCTTTCTCTCCCACCCCCTCTCTTTCTCTCTCTCGCTCGCATGTTAGTCCCAAAATTACCTTGTTTATGTCGAGTGGACGTTAAAACTCCATCTCTCTCTCTCATCTCTCTCTCTCTCTCTCTCTCCGCCCCCCCCCCTCTCTCATCTCTTTTATTAGCCCCGTTGGTGAGGAAAGGTAGGACATTAAACTCCATCACATTTCCTTTTGTAAAATGTAGCTTACTTTGACACTCCAAGTAATAGTATTCAATTTATTTCTTCAGGTAAGCAATCAGACAAACTTAAAACGATTACTTCAACTACTCAATGTCTGGCTAATGTTCTATCAAGATTTTCTTTATTTTTACAGGCATGCCTTTGAATGATCGCCTTTGTGGTAAAAAACTTCCAAAAGAGGAACTGACGTCACGTGGTAATACAGTAACAGTTCGTTTCTATAGTGATCTGTCTATGCAGGAAACGGGATTTCGTCTCATTTTCTCAGCGTTTCATTCAGGTGATTTTTGATTGACGTTGTTTTAGGCTTAGATAATTATTTATTAAATGGACGCGGTTTGTAATAAGACGACATTATAGATATTTCTTACAATCACGACTACAAAATCAGGAGCGGATCCAGGAATTTTTGCAGGAGGGGGTTTGCCAGGTTCCTGTCAAGGTAATGTGACTGTTGACAATGTATGATGCCATCATCGTCTCTAAATTAAGTAGGCATACATACACATTGAGCTTTTTAAAGAGAGAAATCCAACACCCCGTTTGACGTCAATTTTTATTATGAATTCATAGGATCACATTGTGATTCAATTTCATTGATACAAAGCATTAATTGTGATATCACATACGTCAGTATCATTATCTCGCGCTTTGAATACCAATCCCATCCCAACATCTGATGATAAAGGATAAAGCACACGACCTTGACATTTTTCTCATAAAAAGTGTTGTTTTACAAAGACTTTTATGTAGCTGAGTCGGAGGGGGGGGGGGGGATAACCCATCCCCGCCCCTGGATCCACCTCTCCTTGGTGTTATAATTTAAGCGCGTGGGGATGGTTGCATTTTCTAGTTCAGCTCTTAATTTGTTGGAAATGGAGCCACGGAGATTCATTGAGTAAAGCTCTGGCTCAGCTACCAGGGTACGATCCGGGCCTAGGTCGATTGGGGGCGGGGGACTGGCAAGAAAAGGCGTGTAGTCGTTCGTATGGCACGGAAACTTGAGGTCCCGTGTACATGCGTGTGTGCGCACTTAAAATAACCTTTGGAAGTTAGAATTGAGATGCTGTCCGTCTTTGGTTTATTTAATTCACTCGATTTGTGAGATGACTGGCGGGTAATTGCTTCAAGTGTGTCGTATAATAGCTTCCGTCTCAGACGGCTTTATGCTTATTTACGGCCGAGATCGACTGCTTTGAAAAATAATACTCACCCCATTTTGTTTTATAGAACCAATATTTTATTTCATATGTAATTATGATTGGGGAACCCTCTTCAGTATTTACGAAAAAGACATAATATACATGGTTAATGTGAGAATTTTAACGAGATATTCTTTTCGTTGATATTCAAGAAACTGTGGCGTGCACGTAAAAGATCCCTTTACAGTTGGAATTCGATATAAAAGTAGGCCGTAGTGCCACTGCCTTCGTAAAAATTTCCTCATAGCACACTAAATGGCGTATGCCCGTCTTCATTAGCCCAGTTTAGAAGCAGAACAGTAGAACACTAAACCCCATTGCATTTCATTTCATTTAAATTCGGTCTTTAACGTGCAGTCAATGATTTATCCTGGGGAACTTCAATCATCTCCAGAATCGCACCCAGGGTCTCCTGGTTAATTGGGCGGACCGGGGTGGGGTTTGGGGTTGGGGTGGGGGGGTATGGTTCAGTGGATTTAGCTTTATCTAAATCACCAGTGCGTACCGTTTTCGATCCCAGCGTTGACCCATTCTCTGGATTTTTCAGCCTAGATTCAGGGTGGGTCTGACTATCTGACTAGAAAAAGACGTCTAATCCTTCGGGTGGGACGAAAAACAAAACAAATCCACCTGTGTTCTGTTTGGCATGCAGATAAAGAATCCTTAACAGTTGGAATTCAATCAGGAGCAGCTGGAAGTTTTGCGGTCCTGGAAAAAATTGACTCATGCCCCTTTTTTTCACTTGGCCTGTTAGTGCAAAAAAAGTAAGACGTTTAAATCCCATTTTATTTTATTTCATACCCACTGCGCAACCGTGGGTCTTTTAAATCTTACAGAATATACCCCTTTAATGTCTTCTACGGTAGTCCATCTGTCTCTTTAATATCGCATTGAATTCCTGCAATAATAGTAATAATATCTTCTACCGCCCCACTTAATATCGCATTGAATTCATGCAATAATAGCAAAACTATCTTCTACCGTACCAGCCCATTTTTCCATTTAACATACAAATGTGATGTCATCCTTTGAAGTTGGTGTTCCATTATTTCAAATAATGGTACGGGCAATGTACCAAGCGTACACTATTAATAGTAGTTGAAATTTTGGACTCGCCTGACGTATTTTAAGTTGTTTAGTGGTCTCGAGCTTAAGACATTGCGTAATATATTGAAACAATAGCTCAGGAACTGACGTCCCTCGTGTTGTTTCAATATATTACTTAATGTCTAGCTCTTGACCATTAAACTACACTCAATATCGCATCGAAGTCCTGCAATAATAGCAATAATATCATCTACGATGCTACCCCGTCTTTCCATTTAACATCGCATTGAATTCCTGCAATAATAGTAATAATAATAATGGCACACTAGACTTCAATCGATATGGAACGTTGATGAAAATTACCACGATTCCAGCAGATATACAAAACAAATTTTTAAATATTTCTTTCTACAATTAGTCTAGACACTCATGGCCATTTTAATTGACCGTATATCTTAAGAAAACTCCCCATGAAGAAGAACTTATATTATAATTCCTGATGTGGGAAGAGGCAATTGATAAATGAACTTGGGAATAAAATTTGTAGGCATGCCTATAAAACACTCATTAATTTCAGGCAATGATAACATCTCTAGGGAAGTTTCACTTCTCTTATGGAAGCTGGAGCTCGTTTTTTGAATTATTTCCAATCACAATGTCCTCGTTTGTGTTTTCTGAAATTTAATTAAAACCGACGGTGAATAATTCAAATTGATTAGTATAGTAAACACTTCAAATATAATTTGAGATGTTTTTTGAGACGGATTGACGTTTTATTCCCTCATCAAATCAACTGGCGTGGTTTCGATCCCCCCGTTGTGCGTGACAAGGAGTAGGGTCGTCTGTCCAACCTCGTGGGTTTTCTCTGGGTCCTCCGGTTTCCTCCCACTGCAAAAGATCCTAACACGCAAGCGAATTATTGAAGTGAAATTGAACCATATATTAGTCCTGAAATGACCTAGTTTGTGTCGAGTGGACGTTAAACCCTCTCTCTCTCTCTCTCTCCCTCTCTCTCTCTCTCCCTCTCTTGTATTAAGACATATGACGCGTTATGGAAGTATACGTTTTTTATAAATAAAAATTACTACAATTTTACCAGACAATTTCTCAATTGAAAACCATTAGCTCAAGCCAATCATGTTCTCAAAATTCCTTTGTAAATATTATGCTTTGAATCGAACATTAAAAGGGGAATAACTCGTTTCGAACAAAAGAGCTTTGTCATTAATATTTTTACGTAATCTCTCGCCCCCCCCTCCCCTCCTCTTGTGAGTCCGTCTTCGTTTTATGTTAAAGACCGCAGCACCACTACGAGGCTCTTAGTCTGAGCATATGCCCAATTTCAAATGTACTGAGAGCATATGTCATTGACACAACCGGCGTGATTCCCCCTTGTCAATGATGCAGGACGGAGGGCCTGACAAGGACAGTTGTCTAGTCCTTCGGATGAGACGAAAAACCGAGGTCCCGTGTATACATTGGAATGCACGTAAAAGATCCCTTGGCAGTTGGAATTCGATATAAGAGTAGGCGATAGTGCCGCTGCCCGGGCAAAATTTCCCTCATGACACACTGTATGGCGTATGCCCGTTTTCATTAGCCCAGCCAAGGAGCAGAACAGTAGGACGTTAAACTCCATTTCATTTCATTGACACAATCTGATTAAAACACAGATCCTATTTCGTTTCGTGTTTTATAGTTCAAAATTTCGTTTTACTTGTCTTCACTACACTAGGATCTGGAAGAGTTGTTATATAACAAGCGTTCTGATTGATGTGAGGGATTAACCAATGAAACGGTCTGTTACGGCGAGTTCTTGGCGTGCCATGCACGGAACTGTGGGTAAACCACTAGAAACGTCAACACGGATTGATTAATCAATGTCTGACGTCATCGGGTCAAAAGCCGCTCGTACAACCCCTGACACGGCCTTCGAGTACAACTGGTTAGATCTTCATGTAGTGTAGGCCATCGAAAGTATAAAAATACGAAACGAAATATAGATCTGTATTTTAATCAGATTCGTCATAGACAGAAAATTCCCAAGAATCACGTAATTATTACTAAATTATCATATATTTTTTTTAGGGAGGTGTAATTCATCGGAGTTTAAATGTGAGAATGGGCGGTGCATGAATAAAGTATTATTATGTGATGGAGTAGACAATTGTGGTGATGAATCGGATATATGCGGATTATCTGAGGCTGGAAAAGCTGGATTAGTGCTGCTGTGTATAGCTGTTGTATTATTTGTTATTTTCTGTGGACTGTGGTGCACGTATAAAGAACCGCCAAAAGAAGACGTCAACCAAAAGGGGCCTAATTCAAGGCCTAATAAAGTAAGTAAAAGTAAGTTGGGAATGGTGTTTTCTTGTAGATTAGCTTATTTTGCCAGATAAAGGATAATATTGGTGTCAGCCATTATCACATATATGCTAGAACTGGTTAAACCCGTTCCATATATGATTTTAACACGGAGATCATTACTACGATAGATGCGTAACGAAGATTTGAAGAAACGGAAATGACGAAAGCAAACGCAAAACACGAGTTATATAACTGACTGAAGTAACGAGCGATAACAGATACACGGGCGTATCTCTGCTCACTGATAATTCCCTCGAAGACCAAAAGTTGTTGCTTTCGTCACTTCCGTTTCTTCAAAGCAATGATCTCTGTGTTAAAATTATATTTGCAACGTGTTTAACCAATTCTATATCATATGTAATAATGACTGACAACATTATTGTCCCTTAAAGATGCTTTATATAAGATTTAGAGAAAGGGCTGGTCGTTCGTGCTATAATAGTTCAAATATGGATAATGAAATATGAATATATTGAAAATTTCAGTAAAGATATTGGTGTTTTGACAATCTAGTTTTGATTGTCAAATACAAAGTCTCCGTGGGGGTCACGGTGGCTAAGTGGGTAAGACGCTGGCTCGCTAGCCTGGAGGTCGGGTGTTCGATCCCTGCATTGGCCGAGAAAGTTCATCCAGATTTTCCAGCGTGGTTTCCCCTTGTCAGTGATGCAGGACGGAGGGCCTGACAAGGACAGCTGTCTAATCGTTCGGATGGGACGAAAAACCGAGGTCCCGTGTACACCTTGGCGTGCACGTAAAAGATGCCTTGGCAGTTGGAATTCGATATAAGAGTAGGCCGTAGTGCCGCTGCCCGGGCAAAATTTCCCTCATAGCACACTGTATGGCGCATGCCCGTCTTCATTAACCCAGTTGAGGAGCAGAACAGTAGGACGTTAAACCCCATTTCATTTCATTTCATTTCACAAAGTCTCCGAAGCCAAAAAGAAAACCTTGTAATAGTAGATTTAGTTCTTTCATAATGCATCTTTTATTTTTGGAATGACGTAAACTGGTGGACGGACGTTTCGGCCCTAGAGGTTGAAGTACCTAAATCTCTAACTCAATATCATCCAAAGTCTTCGACATTGAAAACAAGAATTATTTGTCAATTTAAATCAACATTGATGCTGTGATCTTACCGGGAAAAGACGGGCTGCTGATATCATTAAGACAAAATTTTAAAAATTGGACACGATTTGCGTGCCAGAATTCTTTCGAGTGCCATTTGTAATGAAGCGACTCGGTGAACGAGGCTAAGCATATCCCACAGGAGAATACTAGGTCCCAAATATTAGCGATTTAACTCCTTTAAAGCTACCGTGGTTAAATTAAAAAAGAACAGTTGGTCAATTAAATCCCTTTTTAATGTGATTAGCCCAATGATCCTATTTTTAAATTCAAAGGTATAACAATTTGAATAATTATTTTACAGAGGGCATCCTCAGTGACTAACACCAGTACATTAACAACGGCAAGTCCGTACTTAAAACGGACTCCTGATATAAGTGTTTCACGCAGTACCCCTTCACCAAACGAAAATTCCAGGGCACCTTTAGTTAAACATGATGCTGACGACTTGTGATGAAGGACATGGTGGTGATGGTCGTGGTGGTGATGGTCATGGTCTTAGTGGTGGTGATGATGTTCTTGGTTCTGATGGTCATTGGTCATGGTGGTGATGTCTTGAGAATGGAAGAAAGATATGTCAGTGTTTCTAATTGTGGTTTATAACTGCTGATGATTGTTGCAAATCTTATGTGGTATTGTATTTGAAAGAAACAACTGAATCCCAAACATACGCACAGGAAAAACTGGATTCACAAAACGTTATTGTTACATATATGTGACTTGCTATTACTGTGGACCCCGGCGACTAGATTCACAAAATGTTATTGTTATTAATAAGGAACCGCTAAATCCTCAAAATGATTTATATATTATTGTTATGGAAAGAGATGACTGGATTCACAAAATATTATTGTTTTTAAAAGGAATCGCTGAATCCTAAACCTGACATGTTATTATACTAGACAGTGATGACTGGATTCACAAAATGTTATTGTATGTTATTAAAAGGAACCGCTGAATCATAAACATATCTGACATATTATTGTTATGTAATGGGGCGACCAGATTCACAAAATGTTATTGTTTTTAAAAGGAACCGCTGAATCCTCAAAACGATTGTTATATTGTTGTCATGGAAAGGGACGACTGGATTCTTGACATATTATGTGATAAGATACTTACTGATAAATTATTGACTGTCTTGGGATGTGACAAGAACACTGGCAATCAACGGTTTATTGAATACGTCCTTCTATTGTTCATTGGTTTTCAACGAACGGGTCAACGTTTGTTTACGTTTTGAATGTTTGGTAATGGCTGACAGAGCTGGATGTAAACTTTATTTATGGTGTGCGGCATTTGTTTTGGTTTTCAGAGATCGATCAGTATTCCACCCTTATTGTGTACCACTATATGGTATAATAATTCGTCGCGTTTTTGGCGAACCGACGAATCTGATATATTTAAGTATTGAGAATTATGCGCATACTAAACTTAGGCTGTCTGTCTACAGTTATCTCCCCTTGAGAACAGACACTAAGCTAGTTGACCGACATTTTAAATCCTAAATCGACGATTTTAGTCGAAAACACAAAGTAAACGTCGAGAATTTTGTTAAGGGTTTATTCTGCTTCCATTTAATACAATTGAAAAAATGTATTAAGTCTTTCTATGTATGACAGATGTGAAAACGAGATGAACCGCATTACAAAACAGTATACTAAATGGCGGCTATTTAGGGAAGAGATCTATTCTCGAAGTATGAAGTATATGGATCTCTGTGTGCAGAATGGAGCCTAACTAGACACACACACGCGGAATGAATTATACGTTCTGTTGTTATCTCTGTGGCCATCAAATAATAACGTTTATGTAAATGGCGTTCGGTGTCCTGATGTATATCTATCAACTATTAAATCACAAATGAATGTTATTATTTGATGTCCACAGATATAACAACAGAACGCAAATTTCAGACACATAATTCTCAATACTTATATATATGAAGAGTCCAGGGGAAGAACGATCCAAGTAACATTTTTCTCTTTTCGCATAAAAGGCAAAACAGACTTTTGGACGAGAATGCTTGACGGAACAGAACAACAAGTGGGTTTAATTACAACTTCAAAATGATGTTTAATACGAATCATAATTACCAGTACAACAACTGACTTGCACTTTTCAGCCATATTAAGGTCAAATAAAGGATACGATAGACTTGTATTTGTCCGGGAGGCCATTTCAGAAGGGCCTTGGTTCGATGTGACTCCGATCTTTTTTACCTGAAATTGATTGTTCCACAGAAAGCTTGTGCAATTTGCTACCAGATGGTGCTATTAACTGGGGTTCGTTGAAAAGGTGACTTAGGTCGTTCTTCCTCGGGGCTCTTCATATCAGATTGGTCGGTTCGATAGAAACGCGACGAATTATTACATATAATTTACCACTTCCTCCGTTACAAACCCAGTGCCTATAGGATTTGCCTTAATACAACTACTATGCAGTTGTTCTACGGTATGGATAATTGTATTTTGGAAGAGAGTCTGTTTCCCACTGGCTCAGGAGGTTTAGCTTGTAGTGAGTGAGCTCAGGAGATTTCCTTTCAGGTGGATGCACTAACGACAACCGTATGATTCAAGCCCTGCTTTATGGAGATATATACTAACTGTTGCCAACTCAGTTCTTTCAGATAATATCAAGATTCCATGGAACTGAGACAACTGTGCACTATTACGGAATTCGTTGTGATTTTTAAAGTATATTTGTTCTTTAACAACTTAATAAAGAAAATTCTTTGAAATATTTTAATCACGCAACGCGACATTGTATTCAAACTTTTATAGATAACCCTCACTTAACGAAAGAAGATTATCTACATAGAGAATGGCGGAGAAATTTCATCGGAAATGGAATATAACCAATCGGATTAAAATACAGATCTATATTTCGTTTCGGTTTTTTTTATACTTTCGACGGCCTACACTACACGAAGATCCGACCGGTTGTAGTGTAAGGTCGGGTCAGGGGTCATAGAGAGGATTTTGACCCTATGACGTCAGACATTGATTATTCAATCAGCGTTGACGTTTCTAGTGGTTTACGTAAAGTTCCGTGCACCCCATGCCAAAAAACACGCGCCGTAACAGACCGTTTCATTGGCTAATCTCTCACATCATCCAGAACGCGGGTTATATAACAACTCTTCAAGATCCTAGTGTAGTAAAGACAAGTAAAACGAAATTTTGAACTATTAAAACGAAACGAAATAGGATCTGTGCTTTAATCAGATTGGAATACAACCGTGTTCGGATTATTAACACTGCTGCACGAGCTATGTCAATAGCTATATACATGTATATATACTTTAATAATTTTATTTATTATTGATTGATTATTGATTATTGATATATAACAACGATTAAAGAAATGCACATGCAATGCATTGATTCATTTTATTTATTACACCAATGTATTTAATGGTCCCTTTTCACATTTTCACATCCGTGCTTTGTTATGTTTTAATTATGGAAATGTTAATGTACATTTTTTTTTTTATTACTTCATAAAATTTGAAACATGTTTTATTGTTGTTGTTTTTTCTAAATTTGATCCGATTAAAACAAGTGTAGGTCTACCGACGAACGGTTTATTAAGAGTTATTCCCCTTTAATCAAAACTAAACCATTCTTGTGCTTAACTGATACAGTTACCACAAAGTTTCTTTTCTTTTTAAAGGAAAAAATAAAATGAAATGAAAGAGAGAGAGAAATGGGGTTTAACGTCCACTCGACACAAACTAGGTCATTTCGGGACTAACATATGGTTTAAATTTTTATTTCAATAATTCGCTTGCGCGTAGGGGTCTTTAGCAGTGGGAGGAAACCGGAGGACCCGGAGAAAACCCACGAGGTTGGAGAGGCGACCCTACTCATTGTCACGTACAACCGGGGATTCGAAACCACGCCAGTTGACTCAATGACAGGCTTCATGATACAGCGCGCACGTGCTAACCATTCGGCCATCCAACCCCCTCCCCCCCCCCCCCAAAAAAAATGAAATGAAATGAAATGAAATGGGGTTTAACATCCTACTGTTCTGCTCCCACTGGGCTAATGAAAACGGGCATACGCCATACAGTGTGTCATGAGGAAATTTTGTCCGGGCAGCGGCATTATGGCCTACTCTTATATCGAATTCCAACTGCCAAGGGATCTTTATGTGCACGCCAATGTATTCACAGAATCTCGGTTTTTCGTCACATCCGAACGACTGTCGTTGTCATGCCCTCCGTCCTACACCACTGACAAGGGATCGAACTCGCGACTTCCGGGCTAGCGAGCCGGTGTCTCACCCACTTACCCACCGTGGAGCCCGATGCGATTAAAACAAGTATACTACATTAGATAGTTGAATACCCACGAGCGGTTTATTAAGAGTGTTTCCCCACGTAATAAAATTTTGAATGTAAAGAAAGGTTTATCATTTTTAAAGGGAATAACAGTCTGGTGATTCGAAGTTCTATGTTCGAAGCTACATTTTAATAATACTTCCGGTTTTCGAAGTTACAATATTTCCGATTTTGAGAAAATTGGGTATTCCGACACTCTGCATAATCCGACATATTGTAACGATCCCGTACGATGTCGGATGTGACAGAGTGCACTGTATTATCTTATGAATTCGACGCATGCGTTGTTGTGCGAAATCCCCCTAGTTTGTGTCGAGTGGACGTTAACCCCCCCCCCCCATCTCTCTCTCTCTCTCAATAAAGTTCAGCAATAAAGATCGATCACTGTCGTAGGCCATCGAAAGTATAAAAAAAACGAAACGAAATATAGATCTGTATTTTACTCAGATTGTGTTTAATGTATCATACAGATCATTATTATTATTTTACGTCCTCTTCCACCGAGGTGATATCGCAGACAAATCATTGTTAATTTCTAGCTTGATATTTACAGGAACAGCCAACGCTGATGGGCTCCCATACTTTATTATACTGCATCACTGACTCCCCTGTAACAGGATGCCTGCTGCAACCCGCTCGTCTTAAAACACGGCTATAGGTGAAGACTCTCTCACAACCATAATCTCGTCGCTCTCGTTCGTCTTGTCGTTGACAATGTCCACACGAACATTTCGACTGGATAATGGTTGACGGAACACGGTCGGGATCATAATCAATCACTTGATAAGATGGACAAATATTTCCGCCATGTCTGCGAACAGTTCGTCTAGCATCATGACATCCCTGTTCACCTCTGAATGGAAGTGTTTTGGCATGTTCGGAGCTCTTATGGTCGACGTTGACGGCCATTTTCCTAAAATTTGACATCATGAGAAAGCTTGGGTGTAGTATGTCAGGGTCGGGTGTCTTGATAGAACGAAGAAGCTCGGCTGTATCCGGCTCTCTGCAACTCCCTTGCTCGTTCCATGAACGCTCAGAAGCCACAGCCAGCATCCATGACATGAGAAAAGCTGTGGTGAAAATTCCTGGAAAAATGAAAGAATTTTATCACACATGCATTTATAATTCTAGGTATAGACATATATCCTTATTTATTATATTGAGGAATCTGAGAGGTTCCAAGCTGGGTCAGTAGCCAATCGAAATTAGTGACGAAATATGCAGGGTATTACGCGAAGGGCTTGATAAGATATATGGAATTAAAAGCGAGATGAAGCCTTCTATTGAAGCGGCCTATCCAAGCGGGGGTTGGGGGGGGGGGGCGAATGGCTAGCGCGTGCGCTCTGCATCACAAGGTCTGTCATTGAGTCAAGTAGTGTGGTCTCGTCGATTTCCCGGTTGTACGTGACAAGGAGTAGGGTCGCCGAGTCTTCAAAACAGGAATGAAATGGGGTTTAACGTCCTACTGTTCTGCTTCGACTGGTCTAATGAAGACGGGCATCATACGCCATACAGTGTGCTATGAGGGAAATGGTGCCCTGGCAGCGGTACTATGGTTTACTCTTATATCGAATTCCAACTGTCAAGGGATCTTGTTCGTGCACGCCAATGACTACGGGGAACCTCGGTTTATCGTCCCATCCGAACGACTAGACGGCTGTCCTTGTCAGGCCCTCCGTCCTACATCACTGACATGGGGAAACCACGCCGGAAAATCTGGATGAACTTTCTCGGCCAATACAGGGATCGAACACCCGACCTCCAGGCTAGCGAGCCAGCGTCTTACCCACTTAGCCACCGTGGCTCCACTTTAAAACAGGAATTGGGCTGAATAATGGGGAGAGACAATGTCTTCATTAATCTACGCCAGGGATATTAAAATATTTATACGGCACACAATCTGAATGGAAAAGAGACTAATATTATCTTCCTTTAAAAGAAAAACAAAATAGCCTAATATATAATTTGAAGAAAAAAAAAGATACATATTTTTTTTTACCTGAGATGGTACATTCTCATTTAAAGATACAGTATGAGGGATTCGATAACGAGTTGGCAGTTCTCACTATAATAGTTAAAAACTAGATAATGTAAAGACAATTTGATGAAAATCTCAATCAAATTGATCCACTATGAACCGAGAACTAAGCGGTTGAAATTTCCGGTTAGCCTTGATCATCATTACTAAAGTCAGTACGATAAACAGCATAGTCTCGATTATCCATTTAATCGTTAAATCGTGAAGGAAAGTTATATCGGCTCATAATCCACTAAAGATGGCAGGCTAGCGATGTCATCTAGAGTTGATTATGGTCTGGATAGGTTAATTAATGTCTAATTAATAATTTAGATAACATTTCAGTCCTAAAGAAAGACCTGCAATAGACAGATTTAGCTCTTGCATAATGTATGTTTAAAAGAAAACCAAAATCGCCAAGAATATAAAATTAAAGAAGAAAAGGGTGTATATATCTTTACCTGAGAACGACATCATAAAATCTAGCATAACAGTTCAATACATAAATGCAAATAATGAACCTCCTGTCACCCCCTTTTTATAGTAAGTAGCGGGTTACGTCTAAGTGACGAAATACCACTTGAAAGTTTTTCCGTAACGAAAGTTTTCTTTTGTGTGAAATACATGTATTAATTTCCTCTACAAAATAAAAAATAAAAAACGACAGTGTTTACTGTCTTAAATTGACTTCCATTTCGACATTTGTGCGTGTGGGTATAAATTTGTGTATAAAAGAGCCACCTGATTTCTAAAGATTTTGTGATTGATATTATTATTGTTCAGAAATCAATAAATTTTACCCCAATAAAAATCATATCAATAGAATCGCCAACCATGGGCTAATTATGTCCTTACACGTTTTCTTCTATTAAATTGTTCCATGATATTTTTTCTCAAGCTAGTTTAGATGAAAACAAAGGAAATCAATTTTAAAGGAACTAAGTCTCTAATTCAATATTTTCCATAATATTCGAAATTAAAACACAGATTAGAATTTAATAACATAATATTTTCCATAATATTCGAAATTAAAAACACAAATTAGAATTCAATATTGGTCCATTTAATCCATATTGATGTTGTTATGTTGTTATGTGGGATTCTAATATCTAATATTTAAGACACAATGAACGTTTTAAAATATGGTACACGAGTCGTGTACCATATCGTTTCGGGCGCAAAACCAGCGAACAAAGAAAAACATATGCTAAAATACCATATCGTTTCGGGCGCAAAACCAGCGAACAAAGAAAAACATATGCTAAAATACAATGCGGCAGTAAACAGTAATGGTTGATTCACAAATGATAAAATATTAATTAAAAAAACGTGAAGAATGGGCCAATTAGGCGTAAACTATTGTCGTTCAGTTAGGACTGTTCGCGTATTTCACCGAACATAATTGATTAGAAATTACAATGTTTTTTTTTTTTAAATTGAATATAAAGCATTTTACATACATTTATATTACTTGTGAATCTATATTTCGTTTCGTTTTTTATACTTTCGACGGCCTACACTACATGAAGACCTGACCAGTTGTACTGGGAAGTCGTGTTAGGGGTTATACGAGCGATGTTTTGTCTTATGACGTCAGACATTGATTAATCAATCAGCGTTGATGCTTCTAGGGGTTTAACCACAGTTCCGTGCAGAGCACGCCAAGAACTCGCCGTTACAGACCGTTTCATTGGCTAATTCCTCACACCAACTAGAACGCCTGTTATATAACAATTCTTCCAGATCCTAGTGTTGTGAAGACAACTAAAACGAAATTTTGAATTATAAAAAAACCGAAACGAAATAAAAAAAAAATAGAGCCACACACCCTTTAAACTAGGCCGGTTCTCTTCTGGTAAATAAAACACAGGAAAAGGGAAGTGTTGTCCCATTGGTTCTAAGCCTAACAATGTCTGCCAGGATATCGGAATAAGACTAAAGCGCCGTCATAACTTCTATTTAACCCAGATTTGTCGGAACTTGTTGAGGATTTCAGTCGACACAGTCCAACATTCTTCAACATGTGTTTGATGAAGTAAGAAGTAAAATATATAGAAAATATTAATGACATCAATCAATGTTTTAAAATGCCCTCTGGGCAGAGCCCGTGAGAGGGGGGACAGCTAGAAATTTCGAGAAATGTTTTTGGACAAATGCTATTGAAGAAATGTTTTTGGAGAAATGTTTTGCAAGATTTGTATTTGGAGATATGTATTTAGAAATTTGTTGTTCGAGATTTGTTTTTCGTTGTATGTCTATGATGAAATGTAAATGTAAATTATTTTTTTGATTTACTAAAATAAATTTTGTCTTTATATTAAAATAAAATTAAATTAAATCAAAATACATTTTACAAATCTGATATGACTGCCGAAGTGCTGTTTTCTGGGGGTTGTAGCTTATTCCAACACTAATTACGAAAACTCAGACAAATAGTTAAAATTGTACTTTTAATAAACGAGTGTCCAAAACTGGCTAACGGTCACAATAACGAGATAGGTATCGCTAGGGCGAGCCGGTCACCAGACTAAAGTTACAGTAGAATATAGAATATATATACAAGCTTAGGATTAAAATAATTATATAATAATATTTGATCAGAGATGTTAAATTGTACATAGGAAACAGATGTTTAAATACAGAAGAAGATATGGACATAGCAAGAACGCGTGTTAACTATAATTACATAATATATATCGTTACATTAAGTATAAACCCAAACAGTTAAAAGACTTGAAAGATTAATGAGATATCAATTCGGACATTGGTCGATTACTACCATAACTAAAATTATATCATTAAATATATACAAAGATACACTATAACATGACAAATGTCTAATTTGTAAAATTAAGATACAAATGTTAATTTTAGTGTACAAATGTCGAAAAACGACAACAAATGAAGAAATATGATTTAAGGACTATGAATTAAGAACTAAGAATTAAGGACACTGAATAAAGAGCTGTTTGGTCTTCCGTAGTCCAGGGGCCCGGTGCCCTAGAGGTGCCCGGAGGTATACCGTGTAATGTTTTAAAACTTGATCGTAAAGTAGAGGAACACTGGTGACTTTTTGAATGTGGGTATCGTTGCTAGGATTAAAAACGAATTCTGTCAGTCCACTTTTTGGGGGAAAATTTGGTGATTTAAAAACGAAACTGAAAGCGTAATTTTTGCCAATCTCAGTTTCTGTTTTTTAACATTGTGACCTCCAATTACCCCAGATATACGCCAAAATGAAGCTTAAGACTGTATATGTATCTTTCAAAAAAATTCAATTCTAGTAAACCCCATTTCTCGCTCTCTCACTATCTCTATTAGGTCTACCTCACAACCGGAATACAGTCATTAATGGAGGCAGACCACCATTAAATTGTAGTTCGTCTATTTATAGCAATTCTCTCCCTGTCTCTTTTCTCCACTTTTGCATGCCCATTTTTGTTGATTTTTTGATCTATATTCATGATTTAGAGGCGGAAGGATAACAGTTGACGGTGATATGTACGGCAAATAGTTACATGTTTCAGAATGCTTCTTCAAGTATGTGTATCTCAAAATTTTGGTGGTCAACCTCATACAAATTTTAGTGCAAAGACATGGACATTTGTTCCTCTGTCTGTAGTGAAAAGCATTCAGCCCAACGAAAATTTGGGGAAAAGTTGGAGGTGGGCAAAGAGGCCAGAATTAATATTGAAGTCAATGGGGAAATTAATTATGGTCTGCATCCTAATAATAACTGTAGTTATCTCCCTTACATCATTATGCGTAACAATACATCAAGACGCCACAAACACCATCCCACCGCTATACTGACAACTGTCCCTATCACCATTCTCCACTAGAGAGAATGAGAGAAATGGGGCTTTAAGTCCACTCGACACAAACTAGGTCATTTCGGGACTAACATATAGTTTAATTTTATTTCAATAATTCGCTTGCGCGTTGGGGTGTTTAGCAGTGGGAGGAAAACGGAGGATCCGGAGAAAACCCACGAGGTTGAACAGGCAACCCTACTCCTTGTCACGTACAACCGGGGAATCGAAACCACGCCAGTTGACTCAATGACAGATCTTATGATACAGCACGCACGTGCATTCGGCCCCCCACCCCCCACCTCACTAGAAATTACAATTTTAACAAACAAATAAAAACATTTTGTAAACTTATTTTTATTCTTCATTTTACTCTTAAATTAAATACGTTGCATATAAATGAACCAGACTTTAAATATATAAATACAGTATCCATGAGACAAATAATATTACTAAATGAGATCAAAGCAATGTTCAATTAAAATAGACCCATTGCCTATATACCATGCTGTGGATGTAAAGAAAATTTATTTAATGGAAATTCTAAATTAGAGTTCATTTAATTAATTTTCTATTATTTAAAGCTAAATTACCAGCATGTTTAGAAAATAAAATATACTTAATTCAACAGAAGAAAAGATGGACGGATGTCGTATAAACAGTCGGTTTATTATATTGTACTTGATTCATAAAGCAACAATTTTAATTTATCAGTTAAAGATGCATTATGTAAGAGCTAAATCTTCCTATTGCAGGTCTTTTCTTTTGGCTTCCAATGTTATGTAAATTATTATTGAAATATTTAATAACATGACAAGCTCATAATCAACTCTCTAGATCATCGGATGGCATCGATTTTAATTTAAGTAGATTAGAACACAACAGCCAATATTAGTTTAACTATAAAATAGATAATCGAGAGTCAAGTACCGTTGTTACGATAATAAACAATCTACGCTACATTTTGTCATAACTTCAAACACTCATAACTTTACACAGAATAAAATAATATGACTGAAATTTTCAATATCAACGCTACATTTTGTCAAAAGTAATTGGAATGAAATTTTCAGCATATTCATTTTTCATTATGTTTTTTGATATGTTTATTATAGTAAGAACGGTTAGCTCTTTATATAACTCTTGCATAATGCATCTTTAATTTATATTTAATACAAACATGAATGAATGAATGAATGAATGAATGAATGAAAGAACGAATGAAATGAAATGAAATGAATGAATGAATGAATGAACGAACGAACGAACGGACGAACGAACGAACGAACGAACGAACGAATGAAATGAAATGAAATGAAATGAATGAATGAATGATCAGGGTTTTTTTGTAATGTTTTAAGACATTATAATAATATTCATCTATTCGTCTGTTTTTCCACAGCAGAAAAATGCCAGCAGTCTATCTCGGAACGATCGTCTCGGGATTTTCTTTGTGTCTGAAAAAAAAAGAAAACATGATCTCGATTAATGGAATTTGTATACTTGTAGAAATAATATTACAAGTGATCAAAAATATCTTTAAATATGTTGCAAAGTTGAGTCAAGGGTGACATACAGTATTCCCATCCCATAGAACTATAATTTGATGACATCTTACTTGGGCGTTTTACTTACCATTTAAAGTGCTGTCTTGTTTGTCGCTAACAAAATTATTCACATCATCATCAATATCTGTTCCATATTCTGTGCTATTTATAGATATATGGTTGATTTCCACAACAGTTTTACTATAGTTATAATTAAATAAATTATAAAATTCCATTAATGGATCTTGGTTTAAATGATAATTATAAGTTTCTGTTTGACGATTTTTAATAATAATAGGTCTATAGTCGACATCATCAGATCCACCAAATAAACTACAATAAACTCCATCTGTTTCCTTCGTCATGTTTAAATTTCCAAGCAACTCCTCTGTCGTGAATTTTTCAGCATTTCTGTCAAGTTCTGGTTCTTGTCGTCTTTCTAGTTCTTTTTCTAATTCATCGATCATTTTGGAAATCTCATCGTCCTTTTCACTTTCTTTTTCTAGACACGAACTTATCTTTACAGAATCAGCCTTCATTTCAACCTTACAGTCCCTTTTAAAGACTTCAGTCGGAGTTAGATATTGTAACTCTCTGTTTCAGCTAATAATGGTTCTTTCCGTCTTTCTAGTGCATCTTCTAATTCATCCATCATTTTGGAAATCGCTTCACTCTTTTCTTTTTCTAGTTCTATGTTCGAACTTGTTTTAACAGATGCATCCTTCATTTCAACCTTACAATCGCTTTTGGAGACTTCAGTCTGAACTTGGTTGTTATAACTCTCCATTTCGTCTAATAATGATTGCAGTTTATCTTTTTCATCGAGTACTTCAAAGACAACGTCAATAAGAAGCTCTGACATTTCGTATGCTGTAACAAGAAATACATATTTGGGAAATTTAATTTAAAGAATAATAAAATAGCATGATTAGATCTATTTGAATCCATTAGATATAACTAGATTATACATACATGTATATATTTTTTCTTCTGTTGTTTTTAATTAATTTTGACAGAATTTAAAATCTCATCAACCGTAAATTGACAATATACAAATTTGCTACTTTATGCACAAATAGTTCTTGGTAGAAATTTGTTGAGAATGTAAACGGCGAACTATGGGGCGCCGATTGAGACTTTATTGTCAACTCAATATATATATGCTAAACTCTATAAATATGACAAACTTGGTTTTATTTCTTTGGCAAACTTTAAATTCATGCTAAACTCCAAATATATATGACATGTAAACTTAGACTTGATGCTAAACTCCAAATTTATATATGACCAACTCCAAATAAATGACGTTTTTCTCTTATAGACGACCAACTAAATTTATATGCGGAACTTTCTAAATTCATGCTAAGTTAGACTCGGATTACCGGTCTTAGGAGTTTACTTTGTCTACGTCTTGATATTCGAGTCTAAGAGTCGTTTCGCCCCCAAACTAGTAAGGCTTTGACGTCATATAGAGGTGACGGTGAGATGATATTGGATCCAAATTGATTCTAACATGACCGTAGTATATAATTATTATAATCCTAACTCAAAGTTAAAAACAGACTCAATAATACGCGTCGGCAATACTGGACTCAGACCATAGATGACGTTAATGTAGTGCGGTGTATAGATAAGACCGAAATTGGAATGGGCGAAATATCCTCATACCGGAAACACAGATGCCGTTTTCGCGCCATTTAAACACCCATTTTCCGCCATTTTCACAAGTCGTTCTAGGTGACCGTTAGCGCGCCATTAAAATGGCTAACGAATACTCGGAAGAGACAAAATTGAGAAGAGCTCTGAGCGACATCGCCCAGCAGGCTAACAGTCTGCTGGGAGCCTACAGAAACCGTCCACTCTCATCAATCGAAAGAATGTTAGTTGAACCATCTCCAAGTACATCGTTGGGTAGTCCTGGGAAAAGTGGCACAGGTCAGTTGCCTGCTGAGTCCAGTGAAAATACTTCACTTTCTATAAGCCAGTCAAGTGCCAATACTTCTTTTTCTAACTTAAGCCAGTCTAGTGCAAACAGTATCGCCTCCAGTAGCAGTATGATACATTCGATACCACAGGCTCTAAGGCAGAAATTTCCATCACTAGGCCTAACTGGAAAATCTAAACGTCATTGTCAAGCATCATATTCAAATTCAAGGAGTAGGTCATCAACTCAAACCATGCCTCAAAAGAAAAGGGTGGGGTCACAGGTATATAAAGATATTATTTTATTACCAACACCAGAGCAGAAAACTGTCCCAACACACAGGACCAGAATTACACTTGAGCACAAAGGCTTTGTGGTTCACGAATTCCCAATTGATAAATCCTGGACAGAGGACAAGCTATCGTTTGAAATAAAAAATGTCTTTGCAGTATTGGAGGAAAAGGCTGGTGATTTTACTTATGTCAAGGCTTGTTATGGAGAAATTGTGGTGCCAAATATTGCACATGGTGTGAAAATTGATGCTGCCAGAGTCCTCAGTATTGCAAGTCAAGGATGCATTTATCTTCTCCCAAATAAAAATCTTGATGATGAAAATATTGATGAAGATGACACAGATGTTACAGACATAAGCTTGTGCCCATGGGAAGAAATGAAATGAAATAAAATGAGGTTTAACGTCCTGTACAGTGTGCTATGAAGGAAAGTGTCACGGGTTCTTTTACGTGCACGCCAATTTGTACACGGGACCTCGGTTTTTCTTCCCATTCGAAGGACTATTAAGTTGTGGACTACATGAGCTGTCATTTCATTTTTACTTAGCCACCGTGATCCCCTCCATGGGAAGAACAAGAAGAGAAACAAGCGAGTACAGTAGGGCTACCTGAAAATAATGGAATCGTGGAACATAATGGTATTGGTAGAGATAAAGAACAACACTTTAAAATTTTAAAAGATATGTTTCCCAATACAGTTGATAAAGAAATTGAAAATGCTGTAGATGTTTCTGGTTCAATAGAAGAGGCAGCTGACCTCCTTGTCAATACATGCAACTCAAAAGATAAAGCTTCATAGAATTACACTCTTGATGAATTGCTTTTAAAGTTAAAAAGTAAGATGTTTAGTTCTGATGATAGAAAGAAACTCAAAGTTGATGAAGATGACCTCATGGCAGATGCTCTGCTCTATTACAAAAAGCCAGATTTTGATGGCAGATTTCCAGTACAAATTACATACCGGGGCCAACCAGCTGCAGACACAGGTGGTGTGCTGCGACAGTTTTACAGTGATCTACTTCATCTATGGGAGAAAAACGTCATTTATTTGGAGTTGATCATATATAAATTTGGAGTTTAGCATCAAGTCTAAGTTTACATGTCATATATATTTGGAGTTTAGCATGAATTTAAAGTTTGCCAAAGAAATAAGACCAAGTTTGTCATATTTATAGAGTTTAGCATATATATTTTTAGTTGACAATAAAGTCGCAATCGGCGCCCCATAGCGATCGACGACCAATAATTTATTAAGGAATGAAATGATAATTACCTTTACGCTGAGACATAACCTCTTCTCTTATAGATTTTCTCATGATTGATGTTATTGTATCTAGTATTTACTGTAAAACATACAATAAATAGTTGTAATGTGAAATAGGCCTACTTTAACATGAAATATAGGCATATTTAACATGAAGTATAGGCATATCTTAACATGAAGTTCAAGTATAGGCATACTTTGAATCGGTTTTTAATCTATTTTTATTGTAAGTATTTCTCTATAATTGTAAAATATGTTGTACATTTTGTGAATAGTAATATTTTCAACTCACCTGAGAATATAATCACTGTTTTCTACGTAAAATCAGGTTAAATTTGAAGTTTTTCGTAACAATAGTCGTAATACGTGTACAGCTTATTTCCAGAGTTTGGTTATAGCTATGACGTCATGTCATTATGTCGTCACAATGGGCATTTCACGTTATCCAGTACATATCTTTTTATTTTAATTTGGCACATTGAACAGGTCTGGTAAATCCAACTCTAAATGACGTCAGGATGTGCAGTACACCAAAGCCCTGTATAAGGAAAGCACTGATCTATACATAGATAATATAAGATCAGACATACTCTCACAGTCTCACACAACTTTTGGTCTTCGAAGGAATTATCAGTGAGCTGAAATTCGCCCGTGTATCTGTTATCACTCGTCACTTCAGTTAGTTATATAGGGGGATAACTCGTGTTTTCCTTTTGCGTTCGTTACTTCCGATTGTTGAAACCTTTATTACGCATCTATCGTAGCAATGATATCTGTGTTACAATTATATTTGGAACGTGTTTAACCAGTTCTATCACATATGTGTATTCTATTATTACCAGGAATTGATCAGCGTGTGTAACTTTAAATGGCTTTTTTTTCTGGGGGGGGGGGGGCTAATATTTCTCCTCTTTTTATCTTTCATGGAGAAAATGATTAATAGGTTCGATGCGTCTTTTATTGATACGGATACTGCAAGAGCCCACATTCTTACCTTTAAAGATTACCTCAACCATCAAGATATTGCTATTGATGATGGAGAATTTGAGAACATATCACACCCTTTTAATCAATCGCTCTAAAAGGCAAGCCTCGTCTGTCGATAGAGGACATTTAATTTGATTCTTATGCTAGTTTGAAAGAACAGTTCATTGACAAGTATTCCTCAACTAAAACTAAACATGTATTGTATTTAGTATGATTGTTCATTGTGTCCTAGTGACAATTTAGATAAAAACCATGTTCCTGAAGCAACGACTGTGAGTTTTACAACATCTGGCCGTTGCTTGTTTACTTCACAATTCCCAAACTTATAGCTATGTTATCTACAGACACATGAGCAGTAGCGTCTAATGAGAGGTTGTGACATCGCGACCTCCACTGAAACTTTGACATTGAATGAACCTTGAACTTTGCAACTCGATTATCACAGCCTTCACATGTAGAAATTTTAGCTTGAAAGCGCGAGACTTGTACCCATGGGCGTCACACATGGGGGGGGGGGGGTCCGGGGGGGGGGGTCGGGGGGGGGGGGGTCTGAATATACTTGGACCCCCCAAATATTTACATAGTAGACCCTAACTCCTATTTATTTACAACAATTATTATAGTTAGTTAAGATTCTATCTGTATAAAACCTGTACATATCCCAATATGGTTTACATTGCTAAAATAAAACACAGAGAGAATCATCCTTGAAACATGTGTGAAGTTAAAAGTAACTGTGTTCCATAAAATTGTGTCTAGTTAATTTTTTTCTGCCCCTTATCAGAGTGAATCGCATGTAGGTACCCAAAAACATTATCGCCTAAACCAAATATTTATCGCCCGCTCAGCCAGCCACATAACCATAATACTTTGCCCGCGGTGGGCCAATCAGCAAACGAGTTTGTTATATTTTTTAGGGGTTTTAAAATAGGGTTACGGTTAGGGGTTAGGGTTGCGGACCCCCCCCCCCCCCCAATATATATTTCACGGCTACGCCTCTGCTTGTACCCAATCGAAATTAGTGCTGAAATATGCAGGGTATTACGCCAAGGCCTTGATAAGATGTACGGAGTTAAAGCGACATCAAGCCTTCTATTGAAGATGGATAAAAACAAGAAATTAGCCAATCTGTTAGGTTATAATTTGTCACAAGTTAGGGATAAATTTATATCTATTTTACCAACCAACTGTAAACAGTCTGTTATTATGGCAAGTTCAGATGACACAAGTGCCCAAGCACTTGCGACTCAAGCTCAAAGCTATTTTGATGTAGGTAACAATTCCTCACAAACTACTGCTGCTAAAGAGGTGTCCTTTGATTTGTCTGAGAATTTGTCCAGATTACGATTGCCATCACAGGAAATAAAATGAAATAAAATGAAATGAAATGGGGTTTAACGTCTTACTGTTCTGCTCCGAACTGGGCTAATGAAGACGGGCATACGCCAAACAGTGTGCTACGAGGGAAATTTCGCCCAGACAGCGGCACTACGGCCTACTCTTATATCGAATTCCAAATGTCAAGGGATCCACCGGGACCACGGTTTTTCTTCCCATCCGAACGACTAGACAGCTTTCCTTGGCAGGCCTTCCGACTGCATAATTGACAAGGGGGAACCACGCTGGATAAATCGGGATGGAGTTTCTCGGCCAATGCAGGGATCGAACACCCGACCTCTAGGCTAGCGAGCCAGCGTCTTACTCACTTAGCCAACGTGACCGGCCACACATCTTGATTGCAGCAGGGGCACACCACGGTTTTTCTTCCCATCCGAACGACTAGACAGCTTTCCTTGGCAGGCCTTCCGACTGTATAATTGACAAGGGGGAACCACGCTGGATAAATCGGGATGGAGTTTCTCGGCCAATGCAGGGATCGAACACCCGACCTCTAGGCTAGCGAGCCAGCGTCTTACTCACTTAGCCAACGTGACCGGCCACACATCTTGATTGCAGCAGGGGCACATCACACTCACCTTTCCGCGATCAACGACCTAAAAAGTCTCTCAAATTCTAATTTGCGCCATTCACAGTCACTATTTAAAGACAACAGTCCAATGCCACAGTCGAAGCGTGTTATGAATATAATTGCCTCAATCCGCGTCACATATGGAGATCCTGTTTTACTCGGCAAGATGATCTGATGAGTAGGCTGTGACAGTATACTTTTAACATGTCTAATGATAAGACATGCCATTCCAATAAGGGGTTCCCCCTGTTGCTAAATATAGATAGAGGACTTGGGTATTATGGGATAGAGCCTCCATCTTGTCAGCAAGCATTCGGTTGATATCATTTGTACTGTTTATGTGCTATACTACATAACAAATATACCTAGCCCAACGTTTTCTCTATATACAATGACCGTCCACATAGACGTAGACATTTGTCACACTCTTTCAACCCTACTAGTTATCAGTCACCTTATGATGCAAATACGTCAGATTTTCAGTAAAATACAATTACACCAATTTTATTTTTTGGTTTTTTTGGTCTTTTTTGTTTTTATGACCAAGTAGCATGCGAACCCTACCACCAAAGGGGGATCACGTGGCTAAGACGCTGGTTGGCTAGCCTGGAGGTCGGGTGTTCGATCCCTGCATTGGCCGAGAAAGTTCATAGCACACTGTATGTCGTATGCCCGTCTTCATTAGCCCAGCATAGGAGCAGAACAGTAGGACGTTAAACCCCATTTTATTTTATTTCCTACCACCAACCTGTAATCTGATTGTAGATTCGTAATCTTCACAAACAGTTCTTTAAGACAGGGGGGTTGGATGGCTGAATGGTTAGCACGTGCGAGCTGTCATGTCATGGAATGACCCAGATAGAAAATCTCTGCTTATTTTATTTGATAGTGGTGCTTCTAAATCATTTATTTCACAATCCGCTGTTAATTCTTCTCCTTATTTTTCAACTTTACCTGGGTCGCCTGTCCAACCTCGTGGGTTTTCTCCGGGTCCCTCGGTTTCCTCCCACTGCTAAAGACCCCTACGCGTAAGCGAATTATTAAAATATAAAAATTATACCATATGTTAGTACCGAAATTACCTAGTTTGTGCCGAGTTGTCATCTCTCTCTCTCTCTCTCTCTCTCTCTCTCTCTCAAATTTACCTGTACATAAGTTAGTAAAGTGTTTGGAATTTTGTATGGTCAAATGTTAAGTTGTTCAACTTTCATGTTTATACAAGTCTTTAGTCAAGGTTATTCGTTTCGTTTAAAGCTTTATATTGCCCCAAATTTAGTGGGTTTTTCGTTTCGTTTAAAATTTTAATATTGCCCCAAATTTAGTGGGTACTGATCTTATTTTTGGTCAGGATACATTATCAAAGTTACAGGGTTCCATGCATTTTTAGGATAATGTATTTCGGTGTAAGCCTAAAAGAGACAACTTTTCCCCAACACCCAATGTCACATTAAGCCAGGTGATGCACGCCATGTCGCCTTATATGGGAATCGCGAAGTCCTTCTTCAGAAGACATCCGATAACACATGTTCAAACCCTTTCTAGTCAATTGATGGCGGAAGAAATTATACAGCTGCATATATTGCAACTCAGACCAGGGGTAGTAACGTAATGACTTCTACCTGGTCGTTGGCCATGTCAGACCTGCAGTGCCAGTGTCGGCCATCTGTGGGTCATAATCTGATAACATGTTAAGTGACATGCGCGCTGTATCATAAAGTCTGTCATTGAGTCGACTGGCGTGGTTTCGAATCCCCGGTTGTACGTGGCAAGGAGTAGGGTCGCCTGTCCAACCTCGTGGGTTTTCTCCGGGTCCTCCGGTTTCCTCCCACTGCTAAAGACCCCTACGCGCAAGCGAATTATGTAAATAAAATTAAACCATATGTTAGTCCCGAAATGACCTAGTTTGTGTCGAGTGGACGTTAAACCCCATTTCTCTCTCTCTCTGTTAAGTGACATGTCGCTCGTATGACCCATCGCTACAACCGGTCGGATCTTCATGTAGTGTAGGCCATCGAAAGTATAAAAAAACGAAACGAAATATAGATCTATATTTCGTTTCGTTTTTTATACTTTCGATGGCCTACACTACATGAAGATCTAACAAGTTATAGTGGGAGTTCACGTTCTATGACGTCAGGTATTCGATTAACCAATTAGCGACCACCATGTATTTTTTTATCTACTTTTGCTTTGTTTTGATTTCTATTCCCGCTAATGTCTACCCCACAGGTTCCGCGCAAAAAAAGGTCAAACGATCGATTCGACAGACCATTTGATTG